>NW_025536773.1:0-49949 GCF_020615455.1 Coregonus clupeaformis
AGAAATATATTTTTATACATTTTGCATGAAAAGGGTCTAAAATATTTCTTTGAACGTTCAGCACTAGAAGGACATATGTAGAATACAACATACAAGGGTTTTCAAATGTGATATCTTAAAAGCTTTTTTCAATGAATATTGTCTAAAATCATGTTTTAGGCAAAATCCACAATGCAACTAGTTCGGCATATGAAGGGATACAAAGTTTTTTTATAACAAACAAGAAAAATATTTGTTATACATTTTGCATGAAAAGGGTCTAAAATATTTTTTTTACGTTCAGCACTAGAAGGATATATGTAGAATACAACATACACGGGTTTTCAAATGTGATTTTTTTAAAAGCATTTTTCAATTAATATTGTCTAAAATTATGTTTTAGGCAAAATCCACAATACAACTAGTTCGGCATATGAAGGGATACACCGTTTTTTATAACAAACGAGAAACATATTTTTTATACATTTTGCATGAAAAGGGTCTAAAAAATAAAAAATACGTTCAGCACTAGACTGACAGATGTAGAATACAATATACAAGGGTTTTCAAATGTGATTTAAAAAAAAACTGTTTCCATGAATATTGTCTAAAATCATGTTTTAGGCAAAATCCACAATGCAACTAGTTCAGCAAATGAAGGAATACAACGTTTTTTTAATAACAAACAAGAAATATATTTTTTATACATTTTGCATGAAAAGGGTCTAAAATATTTTTTTAACGTTCAGCACTAGAAGGATATATGTAGAATACAACATACAAGGGTTTTCAAATTTGATTTAAAAAAGCTTTTTCAATGAATATTGTCTAAAATCATGTTTTAGGCAAAATCCACAATGCAACTAGTTCGGTATATGAAGGGATACAAAGTTTTTTTATAACAAACAAGAAAAAATATTTTTTATACATTTTGCATGAAAAGGGTCTAAAATATTATTTTTAACGTTCAGCACTAGAAGGATATATGTAGAATACAACATACAAGGGTTTTCAAATGTGATTTCTTAAAAAGCTTTTTTCAATGAATATTGTCTAAAATCATGTTTTAGGCAAAATCCACAATGCAACTAGTTCAGCAAATGAAGGAATACAACGTTTTTTTAATAACAAACAAGAAATATATTTTTTATACATTTTGCATGAAAAGGGTCTAAAATATTTCTTTGAACGTTCAGCACTAGAAGGACATATGTAGAATACAACATACAAGGGTTTTCAAATGTGATATCTTAAAAAGCTTTTTCAATGAATATTGTCTAAAATCATGTTTTAGGCAAAATCCACAATGCAACTAGTTCGGCATATGAAGGATACAAAGTTTTTTTATAACAAACAAGAAAAATATTTGTTATACATTTTGCATGAAAAGGGTCTAAAATATTTTTTTTTACGTTCAGCACTAGAAGGATATATGTAGAATACAACATACACGGGTTTTCAAATGTGATTTTTTAAAAGCATTTTTCAATTAATATTGTCTAAAATTATGTTTTAGGCAAAATCCACAATACAACTAGTTCGGCATATGAAGGGATACACCGTTTTTTATAACAAACGAGAAACATATTTTTTATACATTTTGCATGAAAAGGGTCTAAAAAATAAAAAAAATACGTTCAGCACTAGACTGACAGATGTAGAATACAATATACAAGGGTTTTCAAATGTGATTTTAAAAAAAAACTGTTTCCCATGAATATTGTCTAAAATCATGTTTTAGGCAAAATCCACAATGCAACTAGTTCAGCAAATGAAGGAATACAACGTTTTTTTAATAACAAACAAGAAATATATTTTTTATACATTTTGCATGAAAAGGGTCTAAAATATTTTTTTTAACGTTCAGCACTAGAAGGATATATGTAGAATACAACATACAAGGCTATTCAAATGTGATTTTTTAAAAAGCTTTTTTCAATGAATATTTTCTAAAATCATGTTTTAGGCTGAATCCACAATGCAACTAGTTCGGCATATGAAGAGATACAATTTTTTTTAAATAACAAACAAGAAATATATTTTTTATACATTTTGCATGAAAAGGGTCTAAAATATTATTTTTAACGTTCAGCACTAGAAGGATATATGTAGAATACAACATACAAGGGTATTCAAATGTGATTTTTTAAAAGCTTTTTTCAATTAATATTGTCTAAAATCATGTTTTAGGCAAAATCCACAATGCAACTAGTTCGGCATATGAAGGGATACACCGTTTTTTATAACAAACGAGACAAATATTTTTTATACATTTTGCATGAAAAGGTTCTAAAATAAAAAAAATTACTTTCAGCACTAGAAGGATATATGTAGAATACAACATACAAGGGTTTTCAAATTTGATTTAAAAAAGCTTTTTCAATGAATATTGTCTAAAATCATGTTTTAGGCAAAGTCCACAATGCAACTAGTTCAGCAAATGAAGGAATACAACGTTTTTTTAATAACAAACAAGAAAATATATTTTTTATACATTTTGCATGAAAAGGGTCTAAAATATTATTCTTTGAACGTTCAGCACTAGAAGGATATATGTAGAATACAACATACAAGGGTTTTCAAATGTGATTTTTTAAAAGCTTTTTTCAATGAATATTGTCTAAAATCATGTTTTAGGCAAAATCCACAATGCAACTAGTTCGGCAAATGAAGGGAATACAAACGTTTAATTATAACAAACGAGACAAAATATTTTTATAGATTTTGCATGAAAAGGGTCAAAAATAAAATATTTACGTTCAGCCCTAGAAGGACATATGTAGAATACAACATACAAGGGATTTCAAATTTGATTTAAAAAAAGCTTTTTTCAATGAATATTGTCTAAAATCATGTTTTAGGCAAAATCCACAATGCAACTAGTTCGGTATATGAAGGGATACAAAGTTTTTTTATAACAAACAAGAAAATATTTTTATACATTTTGCATGAAAAGGGTCTAAAATATAATTTTTAACGTTCAGCACTAGAAGGATATATGTAGAATACAACATACAAGGGTTTTCAAATGTGATTTCTTAAAAGCTTTTTTCAATGAATATTGTCTAAAATCATGTTTTAGGCAAAATCCACAATGCAACTAGTTCGGCATATGAAGGGATACAAAGTTTTTTTATAACAAACAAGAAATATATTTTTTATACATTTTGCATGAAAAGGGTCTAAAATATTTCTTTGAACGTTCAGCACTAGAAGGACATATGTAGAATACAACATACAAGGGTTTTCAAATGTGATTTCTTAAAAAGCTTTTTTCAATGAATATTGTCTAAAATCATGTTTTAGGCAAAATCCACAATGCAACTAGTTCAGCATATGAAGGGATACAACGTTTTTTTAATAACAAACAAGAAAAATATTTTTATACATTTTGCATGAAAAGGGTCTAAAATATTTTTTTAACGTTCAGCACTAGAAGGATATATGTAGAATACAACATACAAGGGTTTTCAAATGTGATATCTTAAAAAGCTTTTTTCAATGAATATTGTCTAAAATCATGTTTTAGGCAAAATCCACAATGCAACTAGTTCGGCATATGAAGGGATACACCGTTTTTTATAACAAAACGAGAAACATATTTTTTATATATTTTGCATGAAAAGGGTCTAAAAAATAAAAAAAATACGTTCAGCACTAGACTGACAGATGTAGAATACAATATACAAGGGTTTTCAAATGTGATTTTTAAAAAAAACTGTTTCCCATGAATATTGTCTAAAATCATGTTTTAGGCAAAATCCACAATGCAACTAGTTCAGCAAATGAAGGAATACAACGTTTTTTTAATAACAAACAAGAAATATATTTTTATACATTTTGCATGAAAAGGGTCTAAAATATTTTTTTAACGTTCAGCACTAGAAGGATATATGTAGAATACAACATACAAGGCTATTCAAATGTGATTTTTTAAAAAGCTTTTTTCAATGAATATTTTCTAAAATCATGTTTTAGGCTGAATCCACAATGCAACTAGTTCGGCATATGAAGAGATACAATTTTTTTAAATAACAAACAAGAAATATATTTTTATACATTTTGCATGAAAAGGGTCTAAAATATTATTTTTAACGTTCAGCACTAGAAGGATATATGTAGAATACAACATACAAGGGTATTCAAATGTGATTTTTTTTAAAGCTTTTTTCAATTAATATTGTCTAAAATCATGTTTTAGGCAAAATCCACAATGCAACTAGTTCGGCATATGAAGGGATACACCGTTTTTTATAACAAACGAGACAAATATTTTTTATACATTTTGCATGAAAAGGTTCTAAAATAAAAAAAATTACTTTCAGCACTAGAAGGATATATGTAGAATACAACATACAAGGGTTTTCAAATTTGATTTAAAAAAAGCTTTTTTCAATGAATATTGTCTAAAATCATGTTTTAGGCAAAATCCACAATGCAACTAGTTCAGCAAATGAAGGAATACAACGTTTTTTTAATAACAAACAAGAAAAATATTTTTTATACATTTTGCATGAAAAGGGTCTAAAATATTATTTTTAACGTTCAGCACTAGAAGTATATATGTAGAATACAACATACAAGGGTTTTCAAATGTGATTTTTTAAAAAGCTTTTTTCAATGAATATTGTCTAAAATCATGTTTTAGGCAAAATCCACAATGCAACTAGTTCAGCAAAAAAAGGAATACAAACGTTTAATTATAACAAACAAGAAAAATATTTTCATAGATTTTGCATGAAAAGGGTCAAAAATATATATATTTTTTTACGTTCAGCCCTAGAAGGACATATGTAGAATACAATATACAAGGGATTTCAAATTTGATTTTAAAAAAGCTTTTTTCAATGAATATTGTCTAAAATCATGTTTTAGGCAAAATCAAATCAAATCAAATCAAATCAAATCAAATTTTATTGGTCACATGCGCCGAATACAACAGGTGCAGACATTACAGTGAAATGCTTACTTACAGCCCTTAACCAACAGTGCATTTATTTTAAACAAAAAAGTAAGAATAAAACAACAACAAAAAAGTGTTGAGAAAAAAAGAGCAGAAGTAAAATAAAGTGACAGTAGGGAGGCTATATATACAATAGAATAAAGTGACAGTAGGGAGGCTATATATACAGGGGGGTACCGTTGCATAGTCAATGTGCGGGGCACTGGCTAGTTGAGGTAGTTGAGGTAATATGTACATGTGGGTAGAGTTAAAGTGACTATGCATAAATACTTAACAGAGTAGCAGCAGCGTAAAAAGGATGGGGTGGGGGGGCAGTGCAAATAGTCCGGGTAGCCATGATTAGCTGTTCAGGAGTCTTATGGCTTGGGGGTAGAAGCTGTTGAGAAGTCTTTTGGACCTAGACTTGGCACTCCGGTACCGCTTGCCGTGCGGTAGCAGAGAGAACAGTCTATGACTAGGGTGGCTGGAGTCTTTGACAATTTTGAGGGCCTTCCTCTGACACCGCCTGGTATAGAGGTCCTGGATGGCAGGGAGCTTTGCCCCAGTGATGTACTGGGCCGTACGCACTACCCTCTGTAGTGCCTTGCGGTCAGAGGCCAAGCAGTTGCCATACCAGGCGGTGATGCAACCAGTCAGGATGCTCTCGATGGTGCAGCTGTAGAATTTTTTGAGGATCTGAGGACCCATGCCAAATCTTTTTAGTCTCCTGAGGGGGAATAGGCTTTGTCGTGCCCTCTTCACGACTGTCTTGGTGTGTTTGGACCATGATAGTTCGTTGGTGATGTGGACACCAAGGAACTTGAAGCTCTCAACCTGTTCCACTACAGCCCCGTCGATGAGAATGGGGGCGTGCTCAGTCCTCTTTTTTTTTCCTGTAGTCCACAATCATCTCCTTTGTCTTGGTCACGTTGAGGGAGAGGTTGTTGTCCTGGCACCACACGGCCAGATCTCTGACCTCCTCCCTATAGGCTGTCTCATCGTTGTCGGTGATCAGGCCTACCACTGTTGTGTCGTCGGCAAACTTAATGATGGTGTTGGAGTCGTGCCTGGCCATGCAGTCATGGGTGAACAGAGAGTACAGGAGGGGACTGAGCACGCACCCCTGAGGGGCCCCCGTGTTGAGGATCAGTGTGGCAGATGTGTTGTTACCTACCCTTACCACCTGGGGGCGGCCCGTCAGGAAGTCCAGGATTCAGTTGCAGAGGGAGGTGTTTAGTCCCAGGATCCTTAGCTTAGTGATGAGCTTTGAGGGCACTATGGTGTTGAATGCTGAGCTGTAGTCAATGAATAGCATTCTCACGTAGGTGTTCCTCTTGTCCAGGTGGGAAAGGGCAGTGTGGAGTGCGATAGAGATTGCATCATCTGTGGATCTGTTGGGGCGGTATGCAAATTGGAGTGGGTCTAGGGTTTCTGGGATTATGCTGTTGATGTGAGCCATGACCAGTCTTTCAAAGCACTTCATGGCTACAGACGTCAGTGCTACGGGTCGGTAGTCATTTAGGCAGGTTATCTTAGAGTTCTTGGGCACGGGGACTATGGTGGTCTGCTTGAAACATGTTGGTATTACAGACTCAGTCAGGGACATGTTGAAAATGTCAGTGAAGACACTTGCCAGTTGGTCAGCACATGCTCGGAGTACACGCCCTGGTAATCCGTCTGGCCCTGCGGCCTTGTGAATGTTGACCTGCTTAAAAGTCTTACTCACATCGGCTACGGAGAGCGTGATCACATAGTCGTCCGGAACAGCTGGTGCTCTCATGCATGCTTCAGTGTTGCTTGCCTCGAAGCGAGCATAGAAGTGGTTTAGCTCGTCTGGTAGGCTTGTGTCACTGGGCAGCTCGCGGCTGTGCTTCCCTTTGTAGTCTGTAATAGTTTTCAAGCCCTGCCACATCCGACGAGCGTCAGAGCCAGTGTAGTATGATTCAATCTTAGACCTGTATTGACTCTTTGCCTGTTTGATGGTTCGTCGGAGGTCATAGCGGGATTTCTTATAAGCGTCCGGGTTAGAGTCCCGTTCCTTGAAAGCGGCAGCTCTACCCTTTAGCTCAGTGCGGATGTTTCCTGTAATCCATGGCTTCTGGTTGGGGTATGTACGTACGGTCACTGTGGGGACGACATCATCGATGCACTTATTGATGAAGCCAGTGACTGATGTGGTGTACTCCTCAATGCTGTCTGAAGAATCCCGGAACATGTTCCAGTCTGTGCTAGCAAAACAGTCCTGTAGCTTAGCATCTGCGTCATCTGACCACTTTTTTATTAGCCGAATCACTGGTGCTTCCTGCTTCAGTTTTTGCTTATAAGCAGGAATCAGGAGGATAGAGTTATGGTCAGATTTGCCAAATGGAGGGCGAGGGAGAGCTTTGTATGCGTCTCTGTGTGTGGAGTAAAGGTGGTCTAGAGTTTTTTCCGCTCTGGTTGCACATTTAACATGCTGGTAGAAATGAGGTAGAACGGATTTAAGTTTCCCTGCATTAAAGTCCCCGGCTACTAGGAGCGCTGCATCTGGATGAGCGTTTTCCTGTTGATTAATGGCCTTGTACAACTCATTCAGTGCAATCTTAATGCCAGCATTGGTTTGTGGTGGTAAATAGACAGCTATGAAAAATATAGATGAAAACTCTCTTGGTAAATAGTGTGGTCTACAGCTTATCATAAGATACTCTACCTCAGGCGAGCAAAACCTTGAGACTTCCTTAGTATTTGATTTTGTGCACCAGCTGTTGTTTACAAATATACACAGACCGCCGCCCCTCGTCTTACCCGAGTCTGCCGTTCTGTCCTGCCGATGTAGCGTATAGCCCGCTAGCTGAATGTTGTCATTGTTGTCGTTCAGCCAAGACTCCGTGAAACATAAGATATTACAGTTTTTAATGTCCCGTTGGTAGGATAACCGTAATCTTAAATCGTCCATTTTATTAAAATCCACAATGCAACTAGTTCAGCAAATGAAGGAATATAACGTTTTTTTAATAACAAACAAGAAATATATTTTTTATACATTTTGCATGAAAAGGGTCTAAAATATTTATTTGAACGTTCAGCACTAGAAGGACATATGTAGAATACAACATACAAGGGTTTTCAAATGTGATTTCTTAAAAAGCTTTTTTCAATGAATATTGTCTAAAATCATGTTTTAGGCAAAATCCACAATGCAACTAGTTCGGTATATGAAGGGATACAAAGTTTTTTTATAACAAACGAGACAAATATTTTTTATACATTTTGCATGAAAAGGTTCTAAAATAAAAATAAAATAAGTTCAGCACTAGAAGGATATATGTAGAATACAACATACAAGGGTTTTCAAATTTGATTTAAAAAAAAAAAAAAATTTCTATGAATATTGTCTAAAATCATGTTTTAGGCAAAATCCACAATGCAACTAGTTCGGTATATGAAGGGATACAAAGTGTTTTTATAACAAACAAGAAAAATATGTTTTATACATTTTGCATGAAAAGGGTCTAAAATATTATTTTTAACGTTCAGCACTAGAAGGATATATGTAGAATACAACATACAAGGGTTTTCAAATGTGATTTCTTAAAAAGCTTTTTTCAATGAATATTGTCTAAAATCATGTTTTAGGCAAAATCCACAATGCAACTAGTTCAGCAAATGAAGGAATACAACGTTTTTTTAATAACAAACAAGAAATATATTTTTTATACATTTTGCATGAAAAGGGTCTAAAATATTTCTTTGAACGTTCAGCACTAGAAGGACATATGTAGAATACAACATACAAGGGTTTTCAAATGTGATTTCTTAAAAAGCTTTTTTCAATGAATATTGTCTAAAATCATGTTTTAGGCAAAATCCACAATGCAACTAGTTCGGCATATGAAGGGATACAAAGTTTTTTTATAACAAACAAGAAAAATATTTGTTATACATTTTGCATGAAAAGGGTCTAAAATATTTTTTTTTACGTTCAGCACTAGAAGGATATATGTAGAATACAACATACACGGGTTTTCAAATGTGATTTTTTTAAAAGCATTTTTCAATTAATATTGTCTAAAATTATGTTTTAGGCAAAATCCACAATACAACTAGTTCGGCATATGAAGGGATACACCGTTTTTTATAACAAACGAGAAACATATTTTTTATACATTTTGCATGAAAAGGGTCTAAAAAATAAAAAAATACGTTCAGCACTAGACTGACAGATGTAGAATACAATATACAAGGGTTTTCAAATGTGATTTTAAAAAAAAACTGTTTCCCATGAATATTGTCTAAAATCATGTTTTAGGCAAAATCCACAATGCAACTAGTTCAGCAAATGAAGGAATACAACGTTTTTTAAATAACAAACAAGAAATATATTTTTTATACATTTTGCATGAAAAGGGTCTAAAATATTTTTTTTTACGTTCAGCACTAGAAGGATATATGTAGAATACAACATACAAGGCTATTCAAATGTGATTTTTTAAAAAGCTTTTTTCAATGAATATTTTCTAAAATCATGTTTTAGGCTGAATCCACAATGCAACTAGTTCGGCATATGAAGAGATACAATTTTTTTAAATAACAAACAAGAAATATATTTTTATACATTTTGCATGAAAAGGGTCTAAAATATTATTTTTAACGTTCAGCACTAGAAGGATATATGTAGAATACAACATACAAGGGTATTCAAATGTGATTTTTTTAAAAGCTTTTTTCAATTAATATTGTCTAAAATCATGTTTTAGGCAAAATCCACAATGCAACTAGTTCGGCATATGAAGGGATACACCGTTTTTATAACAAACGAGACAAATATTTTTTATACATTTTGCATGAAAAGGTTCTAAAATAAAAAAATTTACTTTCAGCACTAGAAGGATATATGTAGAATGCAACATACAAGGGTTTTCAAATTTGATTTAAAAAAAGCTTTTTTCAATGAATATTGTCTAAAATCATGTTTTAGGCAAAATCCACAATGCAACTAGTTCAGCAAATGAAGGAATACAACGTTTTTTTAATAACAAACAAGAAAAATATTTTTTATACATTTTGCATGAAAAGGGTCTAAAATATTATTTTTAACGTTCAGCACTAGAAGGATATATGTAGAATACAACATACAAGGGTTTTCAAATGTGATTTTTTAAAAAGCTTTTTTCAATGAATATTGTCTAAAATCATGTTTTAGGCAAAATCCACAATGCAACTAGTTCAGCAAAAAAAGGAATACAAACGTTTAATTATAACAAACAAGAAAAATATTTTCATAAATTTTGCATGAAAAGGGTCAAAAATATATATTTTTTTACGTTCAGCCCTAGAAGGACATATGTAGAATACAATATACAAGGGATTTCAAATTTGATTTAAAAAAAGCTTTTTTCAATGAATATTGTCTAAAATCATGTTTTAGGCAAAATCAAATCAAATCAAATCAAATCAAATCAAATTTTATTGGTCACATGCGCCGAATACAACAGGTGCAGACATTACAGTGAAATGCTTACTTACAGCCCTTAACCAACAGTGCATTTATTTTAAACAAAAAAGTAAGAATAAAACAACAACAAAAAAGTGTTGAGAAAAAAAGAGCAGAAGTAAAATAAAGTGACAGTAGGGAGGCTATATATACAATAGAATAAAGTGACAGTAGGGAGGCTATATATACAGGGGGGTACCGTTGCATAGTCAATGTGCGGGGGCACTGGCTAGTTGAGGTAGTTGAGGTAATATGTACATGTGGGTAGAGTTAAAGTGACTATGCATAAATACTTAACAGAGTAGCAGCAGCGTAAAAAGGATGGGGTGGGGGGGCAGTGCAAATAGTCCGGGTAGCCATGATTAGCTATTCAGGAGTCTTATGGCTTGGGGGTAGAAGCTGTTGAGAAGTATTTTGGACCTAGACTTGGCACTCCGGTACCGCTTGCCGTGCGGTAGCAGAGAGAACAGTCTATGACTAGGGTGGCTGGAGTCTTTGACAATTTTGAGGGCCTTCCTCTGACACCGCCTGGTATAGAGGTCCTGGATGGCAGGGAGCTTTGCCCCAGTGATGTACTGGGCCGTACGCACTACCCTCTGTAGTGCCTTGCGGTCAGAGGCCAAGCAGTTGCCATACCAGGCGGTGATGCAACCAGTCAGGATGCTCTCGATGGTGCAGCTGTAGAATTTTTTGAGGATCTGAGGACCCATGCCAAATCTTTTTAGTCTCCTGAGGGGGAATAGGCTTTGTCGTGCCCTCTTCACGACTGTCTTGGTGTGTTTGGACCATGATAGTTCGTTGGTGATGTGGACACCAAGGAACTTGAAGCTCTCAACCTGTTCCACTACAGCCCCGTCGATGAGAATGGGGGGCGTGCTCAGTCCTCTTTTTTTTTCCTGTAGTCCACAATCATCTCCTTTGTCTTGGTCACGTTGAGGGAGAGGTTGTTGTCCTGGCACCACACGGCCAGATCTCTGACCTCCTCCCTATAGGCTGTCTCATCGTTGTCGGTGATCAGGCCTACCACTGTTGTGTCGTCGGCAAACTTAATGATGGTGTTGGAGTCGTGCCTGGCCATGCAGTCATGGGTGAACAGAGAGTACAGGAGGGGACTGAGCACGCACCCCTGAGGGGGCCCCCGTGTTGAGGATCAGTGTGGCAGATGTGTTGTTACCTACCCTTACCACCTGGGGGGCGGCCCGTCAGGAAGTCCAGGATCCAGTTGCAGAGGGAGGTGTTTAGTCCCAGGATCCTTAGCTTAGTGATGAGCTTTGAGGGCACTATGGTGTTGAATGCTGAGCTGTAGTCAATGAATAGCATTCTCACGTAGGTGTTCCTCTTGTCCAGGTGGGAAAGGGCAGTGTGGAGTGCGATAGAGATTGCATCATCTGTGGATCTGTTGGGGCGGTATGCAAATTGGAGTGGGTCTAGGGTTTCTGGGATTATGCTGTTGATGTGAGCCATGACCAGTCTTTCAAAGCACTTCATGGCTACAGACGTCAGTGCTACGGGTCGGTAGTCATTTAGGCAGGTTATCTTAGAGTTCTTGGGCACGGGGACTATGGTGGTCTGCTTGAAACATGTTGGTATTACAGACTCAGTCAGGGACATGTTGAAAATGTCAGTGAAGACACTTGCCAGTTGGTCAGCACATGCTCGGAGTACACGCCCTGGTAATCCGTCTGGCCCTGCGGCCTTGTGAATGTTGACCTGCTTAAAAGTCTTACTCACATCGGCTACGGAGAGCGTGATCACATAGTCGTCCGGAACAGCTGGTGCTCTCATGCATGCTTCAGTGTTGCTTGCCTCGAAGCGAGCATAGAAGTGGTTTAGCTCGTCTGGTAGGCTTGTGTCACTGGGCAGCTCGCGGCTGTGCTTCCCTTTGTAGTCTGTAATAGTTTTCAAGCCCTGCCACATCCGACGAGCGTCAGAGCCAGTGTAGTATGATTCAATCTTAGACCTGTATTGACTCTTTGCCTGTTTGATGGTTCGTCGGAGGTCATAGCGGGATTTCTTATAAGCGTCCGGGTTAGAGTCCCGTTCCTTGAAAGCGGCAGCTCTACCCTTTAGCTCAGTGCGGATGTTTCCTGTAATCCATGGCTTCTGGTTGGGGTATGTACGTACGGTCACTGTGGGGACGACATCATCGATGCACTTATTGATGAAGCCAGTGACTGATGGGGTGTACTCCTCAATGCTGTCTGAAGAATCCCGGAACATGTTCCAGTCTGTGCTAGCAAAACAGTCCTGTAGCTTAGCATCTGCGTCATCTGACCACTTTTTTATTAGCCGAATCACTGGTGCTTCCTGCTTCAGTTTTTGCTTATAAGCAGGAATCAGGAGGATAGAGTTATGGTCAGATTTGCCAAATGGAGGGCGAGGGGGAGCTTTGTATGCGTCTCTGTGTGTGGAGTAAAGGTGGTCTAGAGTTTTTTCCGCTCTGGTTGCACATTTAACATGCTGGTAGAAATGAGGTAGAACGGATTTAAGTTTCCCTGCATTAAAGTCCCCGGCTACTAGGAGCGCTGCATCTGGATGAGCGTTTTCCTGTTGATTAATGGCCTTGTACAACTCATTCAGTGCAATCTTAATGCCAGCATTGGTTTGTGGTGGTAAATAGACAGCTATGAAAAATATAGATGAAAACTCTCTTGGTAAATAGTGTGGTCTACAGCTTATCATAAGATACTCTACCTCAGGCGAGCAAAACCTTGAGACTTCCTTAGTATTTGATTTTGTGCACCAGCTGTTGTTTACAAATATACACAGACCGCCGCCCCTCGTCTTACCCGAGTCTGCCGTTCTGTCCTGCCGATGTAGCGTATAGCCCGCTAGCTGAATGTTGTCATTGTTGTCGTTCAGCCACGACTCCGTGAAACATAAGATATTACAGTTTTTAATGTCCCGTTGGTAGGATAACCGTAATCTTAAATCGTCCATTTTATTAAAATCCACAATGCAACTAGTTCAGCAAATGAAGGAATATAACGTTTTTTTAATAACAAACAAGAAATATATTTTTTATACATTTTGCATGAAAAGGGTCTAAAATATTATTTTTAACGTTCAGCACTAGAAGGATATATGTAGAATACAACATACAAGGGTTTTCAAATGTGATTTCTTAAAAAGCTTTTTTCAATGAATATTGTCTAAAATCATGTTTTAGGCAAAATCCACAATGCAACTAGTTCAGCAAATGAAGGAATACAACGTTTTTTTAATAACAAACAAGAAATATATTTTTTATACATTTTGCATGAAAAGGGTCTAAAATATTTCTTTGAACGTTCAGCACTAGAAGGACATATGTAGAATACAACATACAAGGGTTTTCAAATGTGATTTCTTAAAAAGGTTTTTTCAATGAATATTGTCTAAAATCATGTTTTAGGCAAAATCCACAATGCAACTAGTTCGACATATGAAGGGATACAAAGTTTTTTTTATAACAAACGAGAAAAATACTTTTTATACATTTTGCATGAAAAGGGTCTAAAATATTTTTTAACGTTCAGCACTAGAAGGACATATGTAGAATACAACATACAAGGGTTTTCAAATGTGATTTTTTTAAAAGCTTTTTTCAATGAATATTGTCTAAAATCATGTTTTAGGCAAAATCCACAATGCAACTAGTTCGGCATATGAAGGGATACACAGTTTTTTTATAACAAACGAGAAAAATATTTTTTATACATTTTGCATGAAAAGGGTCTAAAATATTTTTTTAACGTTCAGCACTAGAAGGATATATGTAGAATACAACATACAAGGGTTTTCAAATGTGATTTCTTAAAAAGCTTTTTTCAATGAATATTGTCTAAAATCATGTTTTAGGCAAAATCCACAATGCAACTAGTTCAGCAAATGAAGGAATACAACGTTTTTTTAATAACAAACAAGAAATATATTTTTTATACATTTTGCATGAAAAGGGTCTAAAATATTTTTTTGAACGTTCAGCACTAGAAGGACATATGTAGAATACAACATACAAGGGTTTTCAAATGTGATTTCTTAAAAAGCTTTTTTCAATGAATATTGTCTAAAATCATGTTTTAGGCAAAATCCACAATGCAACTAGTTCGGCAAATGAAGGGATACAAAGTTTTTTTATAACAAACAAGAAAATATTTGTTATACATTTTGCATGAAAAGGGTCTAAAATATTTTTTACGTTCAGCACTAGAAGGACATATGTAGAATACAACATACAAGGGTTTTCAAATGTGATTTTTTAAAAGCTTTTTTCAATGAATATTGTCTAAAATTATGTTTTAGGCAAAATCCACAATGCAACTAGTTCGGCATATGAAGGGATACAACGTTTTTTATAACAAACGAGAAACATATTTTTTATACATTTTGCATGAAAAGGGTCTAAAATAAAAAAAAATACGTTCAGCACTAGACGGACAGATGTAGAATACAATATACAAGGGTTTTCAAATGTGATTTTAAAAAAACCTGTTTCCCATGAATATTGTCTAAAATCATGTTTTAGGCAAAATCCACAATGCAACTAGTTCAGCAAATTAAGGAATACAACGTTTTTTTATAACAAACAAGAAAAATATTTTTTATAAATTTTGCATGAAAAGGGTCTAAAATATATTTTTTTTACGTTCAGCACTAGAAGGATATATGTAGAATACAACATACAAGTGTTTTCAAATGTGATTTTTTAAAAAGCTTTTTTCAATGAATATTTTTTAAATCATGTTTTAGGCTAAATCCACAATGCAACTAGTTCGGCATATGAAGGGATAGAGAGTTTTTTTATAACAAACGAGAAAAATATTTTTTATACATTTTGCATGAAAAGGGTCTAAAATATTTTTTAACGTTCAGCACTAGAAGGACATATGTAGAATACAACATACAAGGGTTTTCAAATGTGATTTTTTAAAAAGCTTTTTTCAATGAATATTTTCTAAAATCATGTTTTAGGCTAAATCCACAATGCAACTGGTTCGGCATATGAAGGGAGACAACGTTTTTTTATAACAAACAAGAAACATATTTTTTTATATATTTTGCATGAAAAGGGTCTAAAATATTTTTTTTACGTTCAGCACTAGAAGGACATATGTAGAATACAACATACAAGGGTTTTCAAATGTGATTTTTTAAAAAGCTTTTTTCAATGAATATTTTCTAAAATCATGTTTTAGGCTAAATCAACAATGCAACTAGTTCGGCATATGAAGGGATACAAAGTTTTTTTATAACAAACGTGAAAAATATTTTTTATACATTTTACATGAAAAGAGTCTAAAATAAAAAAAAATACGTTCAGCACTAGAAGGATATATGTAGAATACAACATACACGGGTTTTCAAATGTAATTTTTTTTAAAGCTTTTTTCAATTAATATTGTCTAAAATCATGTTTTAGGCAAAATCCACAATGCAACTAGTTCGGCATATGAAGGAATACACCGTTTTTTATAACAAACGAGACAAATATTTTTTATACATTTTGCATGAAAAGGGTCTAAAATAAAAAAAATTACGTTCAGCACTAGACGGACAGATGTAGAATACAATATACAAGGGTTTTCAAATGTGATTTAAAAAAAACCTGTTTCCCATGAATATTGTCTAAAATCATGTTTTAGGCAAAATCCACAATGCAACTAGTTCAGCAAATGAAGGAATACACCGTTTTTTTATAACAAACAATAAAAATATTTTTTATAAATTTTGCATGAAAGGGTCTAAAATATTTTTTTTTACCTTCAGCACTAGAAGGATATATGTAGAATACAACATACAAGTGTTTTCAAATGTGATTTTTTTAAAAGCTTTTTTCAATGAATATTTTTCTAAATCATGTTTTAGGCTAAAATCCACAATGCAACTAGTTCGGCATATGAAGGGATAGAGAGTTTTTTTTATAACAAACGAGAAAAATATTTTTTATACATTTTGCATGAAAAGGGTCTAAAATATTTTTTTAGACGTTCAGCACTAGAAGGACATATGTAGAATACAACATACAAGGGTTTTCAAATGTGATTTTTTTAAAAGCTTTTTTCAATGAATATTTTCTAAAATTATGTTTTAGGCTAAATCCACAATGCAACTAGTTCGGCATATGAAGGGAGACACCGTTTTTTATAACAAACGAGAAACATATTTTTTATATATTTTGCATGAAAAGGGTCTAAAATAAATTTTTTTTACGTTCAGCACTAGAAGGACAGATGTAGAATACAATATACAAGGGTTTTCAAACGTGATTTTTTAAAAAAAAGCTTTTTTCAATGAATATTTTCTAAAATCATGTTTTAGGCTAAATACACAATGCAACTAGTTCGGCATATGAAGGGATAGAGCGTTTTTTTATAACAAACAAGAACAATATTTTTTATACATTTTGCATGAAAAAGGGTCTAAAATATTTTTTTTACGTTCAGCACTAGAAGGACATATGTAGAATACAATATACAAGGGTTTTCAAATGTGATTTTTTAAAAAGCTGTTTTCAATGAATATTGTCTAAAATCATGTTTTAGGCAAAATCCACAATGCAACTAGTTCGGCATATGAAGGGATACACCGTTTTTTATAACAAACGAGACACATATTTTTTATACATTTTGCATGAAAAAGGGTCTAAAATAAAAAAAAATACGTTCAGCACTAGACGGACAGATGTAGAATACAATATACAAGGGTTTTCAAATGTGATTTTTAAAAAAAACTGTTTTCCATGAATATTGTCTAAAATCATGTTTTAGGCAAAATCCACAATGCAACTAGTTCAGCAAATGAAGGAATACAACGTTTTTTTTATAACAAACAAGAACAATATTTTTTATACATTTTGCATGAAAAGGGTCTAAAATATTTTTTTTACGTTCAGCACTAGAAGGATATATGTAGAATACAACATACAAGTGTTTTCAAATGTGATTTTTTTAAAAGCTTTTTTCAATGAATATTTTCTAAAATCATGTTTTAGGCTAAATCCACAATGCAACTAGTTCGGCATATGAAGGGATAGAGAGTTTTTTTTATAACAAACGAGAAAAATATTTTTTATACATTTTGCATGAAAAGGGTCTAAAATATTTTTTTTACGTTCAGCACTAGAAGGACATATGTAGAATACAACATACATGGGTTTTCAAATGTGATTTTTTAAAAAGCTTTTTCAATGAATATTTTCTAAAATCATGTTTTAGGCTGAATCCACAATGCAACTAGTTCGGCATATGAAGGGATACACATTTTTTTATAAAAAACGTGAAACATATTTTTTATAAATTTTGCATGAAAAGGGTCTAAAATATTTATTTTACTTTCAGCACTAGAAGGACAGATGTAGAATACAACATACAAGTGTTTTCAAATGTGATTTTTTAAAAAGCTTTTTTCAATGAATATTGTCTAAAATCATGTTTTAGGCTAAATCCACAATGCAACTAGTTCGGCATATGAAGGGATACAAAGTTTTTTTATAACAAACGAGAAAAATATTTTTTACACATTTTGCATGAAAAGGGTCTAAAATAAATATTTTATACGTTCAGCACTAGAAGGACATATGTAGAATACAATATACAAGGGTTTTCAAATGTGATTTTTTTAAAAAGCGTTTTTTCAATGAATATTGTCTAAAATCATGTTTTAGGCAAAATCCACAATGCAACTAGTTCGGCATATGAAGGGATACACCATTTTTTATAACAAACGAGACAAATATTTTTTATACATTTTGCATGAAAAGGGTCTAAAATAAAAAAAAATACGTTCAGCACTAGACGGACAGATGTAGAATACAATTTACAAGGGTTTTCAAATGTGATTTTAAAAAAACTGTTTTTCAATGAATATTGTCTAAAATCATGTTTTAGGCAAAATCCACAATGCAACTAGTTCAGCAAATGAAGGGATACAACGTTTTTTTATAACAAACAAGAACAATATTTTTATACATTTTGCATGAAAAGGGTCTAAAATATTTTTTTTACGTTCAGCACTAGAAGGACATATGTAGAATACAACATACAAGGGTTTTCAAATGTGATTTTTTAAAAAGCTTTTTTCAATGAATATTTTCTAAAATCATGTTTTAGGCTAAATCCACAATGCAACTAGTTCGGCATATGAAGGGATAGAACGTTTTTTTATAACAAACGAAAAAAATATTTTTCATACATTTTGCATGAAAAGGGTCTAAAACATTTTTTTTTACCTTCAGCACTAGAAGGACATATGTAGAATACAACATACAAGGGTTTTCAAATGTGATTTTTTAAAAAGCTTTTTTCAATGAATATTGTCTAAAATCATGTTTTAGGCTAAATCCACAATGCAACTAGTTCGGCATATGAAGGGAGACACGTTTTTTTATAACAAACGAGAAAATATTTTTTATACATTTTGCATGAAAAGGGTCTAAAATAGTTTTTTAACGTTCAGCACTAGAAGGACATATGTAGAATACAACATACAAGGGTTTTAAAATGTGATTTTTTAAAAACTTTTTTCAATTAATATTGTCTAAAATCATGTTTTATGCAAAATCCACAATGCAACTAGTTCGGCATATGAAGGAATACTCCGTTTTTTATAACAAACGAGACAAATATTTTTTATACATTTTGCATGAAAAGGGTCTAAAATAAAAAAATTACGTTCAGCACTAGACGGACAGATGTAGAATACAATATACAAGGGTTTTCAAATGTGATTTAAAAAAAAGTTTTTTCCATGAATATTGTCTAAAATCATGTTTTAGGCAAAATCCACAATGCAACTAGTTCAGCAAATGAAGGAATACAACGTTTTTTTATAACAAACAAGAACAATATTTTTTATACATTTTGCATGAAAAGGGTCTAAAATATTTTTTTTACGTTCAGCACTAGAAGGATATATGTAGAATACAACATACAAGTGTTTTCAAATGTGATTTTTTAAAAAGCTTTTTTCAATGAATATTTTCTAAAATCATGTTTTAGGCTAAATCCACAATGCAACTAGTTCGGCATATGAAGGGATACAAAGTTTTTTTATAACAAACGTGAAAAATATTTTTTATACATTTTGCATGAAAAGGTTCTAAAATAGTTTTTTAACGTTCAGCACTAGAAGGACATATGTAAAATCCGATATACAAGCGTTTTCAAATTTGATTTTTTAAAAAGGTTTTTTCAATTAATATTGTCTAAAATCATGTTTTAGGCAAAATCCACAATGCAACTAGTTCGGCATATGAAGGGATACACCATTTTTTATAACAAACGAGACAAATATTTTTTATACATTTTGCATGAAAAAGGTCTAAAATAAAAAAAAATACGTTCAGCACTAGACGGACAGATGTAGAATACAATTTACAAGGGTTTTCAAATGTGATTTAAAAAAAAACTGTTTTCATGAATATTGTCTAAAATCATGTTTTAGGCAAAATCCACAATGCAACTAGTTCAGCAAATGAAGGAATACAACGTTTTTTTTATAACAAACAAGAACAATATTTTTTATACATTTTGCATGAAAAGGGTCTAAAATATTTTTTTTACGTTCAGCACTAGAAGGATATATCTAGAATACAACATACAAGTTTTTTCAAATGTGATTTTTTAAAAAGCTTTTTTCAATGAATATTTTCTAAAATCATGTTTTAGGCTAAATCCACAATGCAACTAGTTCGGCATATGAAGGGATAGAGAGTTTTTTTTTATAACAAACAAGAACAATATTTTTATACATTTTGCATGAAAAGGGTCTAAAATATTTTTTTTTACGTTCAGCACTAGAAGGACATATGTAGAATACAATATACATGGGTTTTCAAATGTGATTTTAAAAAAACTGTTTCCATGAATATTTTCTAAAATCATGTTTTAGGCTGAATCCACAATGCAACTAGTTCGGCATATGAAGGGATACAAAGTTTTTTTATAACAAACGAGAATTTTTTTTTTTACACATTTTGCATGAAAAGGGTCTAAAATATATTTTTTTACGTTCAGCACTAGACGGACAGATGTAGAATACAATATACAAGGGTTTTCAAATGTGATTTTTTAAAAACCTGATTCCCATGAATATTGTCTAAAATCATGTTTTAGGCAAAATCCACAATGCAACTAGTTCGGCATATGAAGGGAGACACCGTTTTTTATAACAAACGAGAAACATATTTTTTATACATTTTGCATGAAAAGGGTCTAAAATAGTTTTTTAACGTTCAGCACTAGAAGGACATATGTAAAATCCGATATACAAGCGTTTTCAAATGTGATTTTTTAAAAAGGTTTTTTCAATTAATATTGTCTAAAATCATGTTTTAGGCAAAATCCACAATGCAACTAGTTCGGCATATGAAGGGATACACAATTTTTTATAACAAACGAGACAAATATTTTTTATACATTTTGCATGAAAAAGGTCTAAAATAAAAAAAAATACGTTCAGCACTAGACGGACAGATGTAGAATACAATTTACAAGGGTTTTCAAATGTGATTTTAAAAAAAACTGTTTTTCATGAATATTGTCTAAAATCATGTTTTAGGCAAAATCCACAATGCAACTAGTTCAGCAAATGAAGGAATACAACGTTTTTTTATAACAAACAAGAACAATATTTTTATACATTTTGCATGAAAAGGGTCTAAAATATTTTTTTTACGTTCAGCACTAGAAGGATATATCTAGAATACAACATACAAGTGTTTTTCAAATGTGATTTTTTAAAAGCTTTTTTCAATGAATATTTTCTAAAATCATGTTTTAGGCTAAATCCACAATGCAACTAGTTCGGCATATGAAGGGATAGAGAGTTTTTTTATAACAAACGAGAAAAATATTTTTTATACATTTTGCATGAAAAGGGTCTAAAATATTTTTTTAACGTTCAGCACTTGAAGGACATATGTAGAATACGATATACAAGCGTTTTCAAATGTGATTTTTAAAAAAGGTTTTTTCAATGAATATTTTCTAAAATCATGTTTTAGGCTAAATCCACAATGCAACTAGTTCGGCATATGAAGGGATACAACGTTTTTTATAACAAACGAGAAAAATATTTTTTATACATTTTGCATGAAAAGGGTCTAAAATAATAACGTTCAGCACTAGAAGGACATATGTAGAATACAATATACAAGGGTTTTCAAATGTGATTTAAAAAAAACATGTTTTTCAATGAATATTGTCTAAAATCATGTTTTAGGCAAAATCCACAATGCAACTAGTTCAGCAAATGAAGGAAGACACCGTTTTTTTATAACAAACGAGAAAAATATTTTTTATACATTTTGCATGAAAAGGGTCTAAAATATTTTTTTTACGTTCAGCACTAGAAGGACATATGTAGAATACAAATATACAAGGGTTTTTCAAATGTGATTTTTTAAAAAAAGCTGTTTTCAATGAATATTGTCTAAAATCATGTTTTAGGCAAAATCCACAATGCAACTAGTTCGGCATATGAAGGGATACACAGTTTTTTTATAACAAACGAGAAAAATATTTTTTATACATTTTGCATGAAAAGGGTCTAAAATATTTTTTTTACGTTCAACACTAGAAGGACATATGTAGAATACAATATACAAGGGTTTTCAAATGTGATTTTTAAAAAAAAGCTTTTTTCAATGAATATTTTCTAAAATTATGTTTTAGGCAAAATCCACAATGCAACTAGTTCGGCATATGAAGGGATACAAAGTTTTTTTTATAACAAACGAGAAATATATTTTTTATACATTTTGCATGAAAAGGGTCTAAAATATTTTTTTAACGTTCAGCACTAGAAGGACATATGTAGAATACAACATACAAGGGTTTTCAAATGTGATTTTTTAAAAGCTGTTTTCAATGAATATTGTCTAAAATCATGTTTTAGGCAAAATCCACAATGCAACTAGTTCGGCATATGAAGGAATACAACGTTTTTTTATAACAAACAAGAAAAATATTTTTTATACATTTTGCATGAAAAGGGTCTAAAATATTTTTTTTAACGTTCAGCACTAGAAGGACATATGTAGAATACAACATACAAGGGTTTTCAAATGTGATTTTTTTAAAAGCATTTTTTCAATGAATATTGTCTAAAATCATGTTTTAGGCAAAATCCACAATGCAACTAGTTCGGCATATGAAGGGATACAACGTTTTTTTATAACAAACGAGAAACATATTTGTTATACATTTTGCATGAAAAGGGTCTAAAATAAAAAAAATACGTTCAGCACTAGAAGGACAGATGTAGAATACAATATACAAGGGTTTTCAAATGTGATTTTTATAAAAGCATGTTTCCCATGAATATTGTCTAAAATCATGTTTTAGGCAAAATCCACAATGCAACTAGTTCGGCAAATGAAGGGATACAACGTTTTTTTATAACAAACGAGAAAAATATTTTTTATACATTTTGCATGAAAAGGGTCTAAAATATATTTTTTTACGTTCAGCACTAGAAGGATATATGTAGAATACAACATACAAGGGTTTTCAAATGTGATTTTTAAAAAGCTTTTTTCAATGAATATTGTCTAAAATCATGTTTTAGGCTAAATCCACAATGCAACTAGTTCGGCAAATGAAGGGATAGAGAGTTTTTTTATAACAAACGAGAAAAATATTTTTTATACATTTTGCATGAAAAGGGTCTAAAATATTTTTTTTAACGTTCAGCACTAGAAGGACATATGTAGAATACAACATACAAGGGTTTTCAAATGTGATTTTTTAAAAAAAGCTTTTTTCAATGAATATTTTCTAAAATTATGTTTTAGGCAAAATCCACAATGCAACTAGTTCGGCATATGAAGGGAGACACCGTTTTTTTATAACAAACGAGAAACATATTTTTTATACATTTTGCATGAAAAGGGTCTAAAATATTTTTTTTACGTTCAGCACTAGAAGGACATATGTAGAATACAACATACAAGGGTTTTCAAATGTGATTTTTTAAAAAGCTTTTTTCAATGAATATTTTCTAAAATCATGTTTTAGGCTAAATCAACAATGCAACTAGTTCGGCATATGAAGGGATACAAAGTTTTTTTATAACAAACGTGAAAAATATTTTTTATACATTTTACATGAAAAGGGTCTAAAATAAAAAAAAATACGTTCAGCACTAGAAGGATATATGTAGAATACAACATACACGGGTTTTCAAATGTAATTTTTTTAAAAGCTTTTTTCAATTAATATTGTCTAAAATCATGTTTTAGGCAAAATCCACAATGCAACTAGTTCGGCATATGAAGGGATACACCGTTTTTATAACAAACGAGAAAAATATTTTTTATACATTTTGCATGAAAAGGGTCTAAAATAAAAAAAAATACGTTCAGCACTAGACGGACAGATGTAGAATACAATATACAAGGGTTTTCAAATGTGATTTTAAAAAAACCTGTTTCCCATGAATATTGTCTAAAATCATGTTTTAGGCAAAATCCACAATGCAACTAGTTCAGCAAATGAAGGAATACAACGTTTTTTTATAACAAACAATAAAAATATTTTTTATACATTTTGCATGAAAAGGGTCTAAAATATTATTTTTTTACGTTCAGCACTAGAAGGATATATGTAGAATAAAACATACAAGTGTTTTCAAATGTGATTTTTTTAAAAGCTTTTTTCAATGAATATTTTTTAAATCATGTTTTAGGCTAAATCCACAATGCAACTAGTTCGGCATATGAAGGGATAGAGAGTTTTTTTTATAACAAACGAGAAAAATATTTTTTATACATTTTGCATGAAAAGGGTCTAAAATATTTTTTTAGACGTTCAGCACTAGAAGGACATATGTAGAATACAACATACAAGGGTTTTCAAATGTGATTTTTTTAAAAGCTTTTTTCAATGAATATTTTCTAAAATTATGTTTTAGGCTAAATCCACAATGCAACTAGTTCGGCATATGAAGGGATACAACGTTTTTTTATAACAAACGTGAAACATATTTTTTATATATTTTGCATGAAAAGGGTCTAAAATAATTTTTTTTTACGTTCAGCACTAGAAGGACATATGTAGAATACAACATACAAGTGTTTTCAAATGTGATTTTTTAAAAAGCTTTTTTCAATGAATATTTTCTAAAATCATGTTTTAGGCTAAATACACAATGCAACTAGTTCGGCATATGAAGGGATAGAGAGTTTTTTTATAACAAACGAGAACAATATTTTTTATACATTTTGCATGAAAAAAGGGTTTAAAATATTTTTTTTAACGTTCAGCACTAGACGGACATATGTAGAATACAATATACATGGGTTTTCAAATGTGATTTTTTAAAAAACCTGTTTCCCATGAATATTGTCTAAAATCATGTTTTAGGCAAAATCCACAATGCAACTAGTTCGGCATATGAAGGGATACACCGTTTTTTATAACAAACGAGAAACATATTTTTTATATATTTTGCATGAAAAGGGTCTAAAATAATTTTTTAACGTTCAGCACTAGAAGGACATATGTAAAATCCGATATACAAGCGTTTTCAAATTTGATTTTTTAAAAGGTTTTTTCAATTAATATTGTCTAAAATCATGTTTTAGGCAAAATCCACAATGCAACTAGTTCGGCATATGAAGGGATACACCATTTTTTATAACAAACGAGACAAATATTTTTTATACATTTTGCATGAAAAAGGTCTAAAATAAAAAAAAATTACGTTCAGCACTAGACGGACAGATGTAGAATACAATTTACAAGGGTTTTCAAATGTGATTTTAAAAAAAACTGTTTTTCATGAATATTGTCTAAAATCATGTTTTAGGCAAAATCCACAATGCAACTAGTTCAGCAAATGAAGGAATACAACGTTTTTTTTATAACAAACAAGAACAATATTTTTTATACATTTTGCATGAAAAGGGTCTAAAATATTTTTTTTACGTTCAGCACTAGAAGGATATATCTAGAATACAACATACAAGTGTTTTCAAACGTGATTTTTTAAAAAGCTTTTTTCAATGAATATTTTCTAAAATCATGTTTTAGGCTAAATCCACAATGCAACTAGTTCGGCATATGAAGGGATACAAAGTTTTTTTATAACAAACGTGAAAAATATTTTTATACATTTTGCATGAAAAGGTTCTAAAATAGTTTTTTTAACGTTCAGCACTAGAAGGACATATGTAAAATCCGATATACAAGCGTTTTCAAATTTGATTTTTTTAAAAAGGTTTTTTCAATTAATATTGTCTAAAATCATGTTTTAGGCAAAATCCACAATGCAACTAGTTCGGCATATGAAGGGATACACCATTTTTTATAACAAACGAGACAAATATTTTTTATACATTTTGCATGAAAAAGGTCTAAAATAAAAAAAAATACGTTCAGCACTAGACGGACAGATGTAGAATACAATTTACAAGGGTTTTCAAATGTGATTTTAAAAAAAACTGTTTTCATGAATATTGTCTAAAATCATGTTTTAGGCAAAATCCACAATGCAACTAGTTCAGCAAATGAAGGAATACAACGTTTTTTTTATAACAAACAAGAACAATATTTTTATACATTTTGCATGAAAAGGGTCTAAAATATTTTTTTACGTTCAGCACTAGAAGGATATATCTAGAATACAACATACAAGTTTTTTTCAAATGTGATTTTTTTAAAAGCTTTTTTCAATGAATATTTTCTAAAATCATGTTTTAGGCTAAATCCACAATGCAACTAGTTCGGCATATGAAGAGATACATAGTTTTTTTTATAACAAACAAGAAAAATATTTTTTATACATTTTGCATGAAAAGGGTCTAAAATATTTTTTTTTTTACGTTCAGCACTAGAAGGACATATGTAGAATAAAATATACAAGGGTTTTCAAATGTGATTTTTTAAAAAGCTTTTTTCAATGAATATTTTCTAAAATCATGTTTTAGGCTGAATCCACAATGCAACTAGTTCGGCATATGAAGGGATACAAAGTTTTTTTATAACAAACGAGACAAATATTTTTTTATACATTTTGCATGAAAAGGGTCTAAAATATTTTTTTAACGTTCAGCACTAGAAGGACAGATGTAGAATACAATATACAAGGGTTTTCAAATGTGATTTTTTAAAAAAGCTGTTTTCCAATGAATATTGTCTAAAATCATGTTTTAGGCAAAATCCACAATGCAACTAGTTCGGCATATGAAGGGAGACACGTTTTTTATAACAAACGAGAAACATATTTTTTATACATTTTGCATGAAAAGGGTCTAAAATAGTTTTTTAACGTTCAGCACTAGAAGGACATATGTAAAATCCGATATACAAGCGTTTTCAAATTTGATTTTTTTAAAAAGGTTTTTTCAATTAATATTGTCTAAAATCATGTTTTAGGCAAAATCCACAATGCAACTAGTTCGGCATATGAAGGGATACACCATTTTTTATAACAAACGAGACAAATATTTTTTATACATTTTGCATGAAAAAGGGTCTAAAATAAAAAAAATACGTTCAGCACTAGACGGACAGATGTAGAATACAATTTACAAGGGTTTTCAAATGTGATTTTAAAAAAAACTGTTTTTCATGAATATTGTCTAAAATCATGTTTTAGGCAAAATCCACAATGCAACTAGTTCAGCAAATGAAGGAATACAACGTTTTTTTATAACAAACAAGAACAATATTTTTTATACATTTTGCATGAAAAGGGTCTAAAATATTTTTTTTACGTTCAGCACTAGAAGGATATATCTAGAATACAACATACAAGTGTTTTCAAATGTGATTTTTTAAAAAGCTTTTTTCAATGAATATTTTCTAAAATCATGTTTTAGGCTAAATCCACAATGCAACTAGTTCGGCATATGAAGGGATAGAGAGTTTTTTTATAACAAACGAGAAAATATTTTTTATACATTTTGCATGAAAAGGGTCTAAAATATTTTTTTAACGTTCAGCACTAGAAGGACATATGTAGAATACAATATACAAGGGTTTTCAAATGTGATTTTTTAAAAAAAAGCTTTTTTCAATGAATATTTTCTAAAATCATGTTTTAGGCAAAATCCACAATGCAACTAGTTCGGCATATGAAGGGATACACCATTTTTTATAACAAACGAGACAAATATTTTTTTATACATTTTGCATGAAAAAGGGTCTAAAATAAATTACGTTCAGCACTAGAAGGACAGATGTAGAATACAATATACAAGGGTTTTCAAATGTGATTTTTAAAAAAACTGTTTTTCAATGAATATTGTCTAAAATCATGTTTTAGGCAAAATCCACAATGCAACTAGTTCAGCAAATGAAGGGATACAACGTTTTTTTATAACAAACGAGAAAAATATTTTTTATACATTTTGCATGAAAAGGGTCTAAAATATTTTTTTTACGTTCAGCACTAGAAGGACATATGTAGAATACAACATACAAGTGTTTTCAAATGTGATTTTTTAAAAAGCTTTTTTCAATGAATATTTTCTAAAATCATGTTTTAGGCAAAATCCACAATGCAACTAGTTCGGCATATGAAGGGATACAAAGTTTTTTTATAACAAACGAGAAAAATATTTTTTATACATTTTGCATGAAAAGGGTCTAAAATATTTTTTAACGTTCAGCACTAGAAGGACATATGTAGAATACGACATACAAGGGTTTTCAAATGTGATTTTTTTAAAAAAGGTTTTTTCAATGAATATTGTCTAAAATCATGTTTTAGGCTAAATCCACAATGCAACTAGTTCGGCATATGAAGGGATACACAGTTTTTTATAACAAACGAGACAAATATTTTTTATACATTTTGCATGAAAAAGGGTCTAAAATAAAAAAAATTATACGTTCAGCACTAGAAGGACAGATGTAGAATACAATATACAAGGGTTTTCAAATGTGATTTTAAAAAAAACTGTTTTTCAATGAATATTGTCTAAAATCATGTTTTAGGCAAAATCCACAATGCAACTAGTTCGGCATATGAAGGGAATACAACGTTTTTTTATAACAAACAAGAACAATATTTTTTATACATTTTGCATGAAAAAGGTCTAAAATATTTTTTTTTCTCGTTCAGCACTAGAAGGACATATGTAGAATACAACATACAAGGGTTTTCAAATGTGATTTAAAAAAAACTTTTTTCCATGAATATTTTCTAAAATCATGTTTTAGGCTAAATCCATAATGCAACTAGTTCGGCATATGAAGGGATAGAAAGTTTTTTCATAACAAACGTGAAAAATATTTTTTATACATTTTGCATGAAAAGGGTCTAAAATATTTTTTTCACATTCAGCACTAGAAGGACATATGTAGAATACAATATACAAGGGTTTTCAAATGTGATTTTTTTAAAAGCTTTTTTCAATGAATATTGTCTAAAATCATGTTTTAGGCAAAATCCACAATGCAACTAGTTCGGCATATGAAAGGATACAAGTTTTTTTTTATAACAAACGAGACAAATATTTTTTATACATTTTGCATGAAAAGGGTCTAAAATAAAAATTTATACGTTCAGCACTAGAAGGACATATGTAGAATACAATATACAAGGGTTTTCAAATGTGATTTTTTAAAAAAAAGCTGTTTACCATGAATATTGTCTAAAATCATGTTTTAGGCAAAATCCACAATGCAACTAGTTCGGCATATGAAGGGATACACCGTTTTTTTATAACAAACGAGAAAAATATTTTTTATACATTTTGCATGAAAAGGGTCTAAAATATTTTTTTACGTTCAGCACTAGAAGGACAGATGTAGAATACAATATACAAGGGTTTTCAAATGTGATTTTTTAAAAAAGCTTTTTTTCAATGAATATTGTCTAAAATCATGTTTTAGGCTAAATCCACAATGCAACTAGTTCGGCAAATGAAGGGATACAACGTTTTTTTATAACAAACGAGAAAAATATTTTTTATACATTTTGCATGAAAAGGGTCTAAAATATTTTTTTTTACGTTCAGCACTAGAAGGACATATGTAGAATACAACATACAAGTGTTTTCAAATGTGATTTTTTAAAAAGCTTTTTTCAATGAATATTTTCTAAAATCATGTTTTAGGCTAAATCCACAATGCAACTAGTTCGGCATATGAAGGGATACAAAGTTTTTTTATAACAAACGAGAAAAATATTTTTATACATTTTGCATGAAAAGGGTCTAAAATAGTTTTTTAACGTTCAGCACTAGAAGGACATATGTAGAATACGACATACAAGGGTTTTCAAATTTGATTTTTTTAAAAAGGTTTTTTCAATGAATATTTTCTAAAATCATGTTTTAGGCAAAATCCACAATGCAACTAGTTCGGCATATGAAGGGATACACCAGTTTTTTATAACAAACGAGACAAATATTTTTTATACATTTTGCATGAAAAAGGGTCTAAAATAAATATATATACGTTCAGCACTAGACGGACAGATGTAGAATACAATTTACAAGGGTTTTCAAATGTGATTTTTAAAAAAAACTGTTTTTCAATGAATATTGTCTAAAATCATGTTTTAGGCTAAATCCACAATGCAACTAGTTCAGCAAATGAAGGGAATACAACGTTTTTTTATAACAAACAAGAAAAATATTTTTTATACATTTTGCATGAAAAGGGTCTAAAATATTTTTTTTTACGTTCAGCACTAGAAGGACATATGTAGAATACAACATACAAGTGTTTTCAAACGTGATTTTTAAAAAGCTTTTTCAATGAATATTTTCTAAAATCATGTTTTAGGCTAAAATCCACAATGCAACTAGTTCGGCATATGAAGGGAGACAAAGTTTTTTTATAACAAACGAGAAAAATATTTTTTATACATTTTGCATGAAAAGGGTCTAAAATAGTTTTTTAACGTTCAGCACTAGAAGGACATATGTAAAATCCGATATACAAGCGTTTTCAAATGTGATTTTTTTAAAAGGTTTTTTCAATGAATATTGTCTAAAATCATGTTTTAGGCAAAATCCACAATGCAACTAGTTCGGCATATGAAGGGATACACCATTTTTTATAACAAACGAGACAAATATTTTTTATACATTTTGCATGAAAAAGGTCTAAAATAAAAAAAAATACGTTCAGCACTAGACGGACAGATGTAGAATACAATTTACAAGGGTTTTCAAATGTGATTTTAAAAAAAACTGTTTTTCATGAATATTGTCTAAAATCATGTTTTAGGCAAAATCCACAATGCAACTAGTTCAGCAAATGAAGGAATACAACGTTTTTTTTATAACAAACAAGAACAATATTTTTTATACATTTTGCATGAAAAGGGTCTAAAATATTTTTTTTACGTTCAGCACTAGAAGGATATATCTAGAATACAACATACAAGTTTTTTCAAATGTGATTTTTTAAAAAGCTTTTTTCAATGAATATTGTCTAAAATCATGTTTTAGGCTAAAATCCACAATGCAACTAGTTCGGCATATGAAGGGATACAAAGTTTTTTTATAACAAACGAGAAAAATATTTTTATACATTTTGCATGAAAAGGTTCTAAAATAGTTTTTTTTAACGTTCAGCACTAGAAGGACATATGTAGAATACAATATACAAGGGTTTTCAAATTTGATTTTTTAAAAGGTTTTTTCAATGAATATTGTCTAAAATCATGTTTTAGGCAAAATCCACAATGCAACTAGTTCGGCATATGAAGGGATACACCAGTTTTTTATAACAAACGAGACAAATATTTTTTATACATTTTGCATGAAAAAGGGTCTAAAATAAAAAAATACGTTCAGCACTAGACGGACAGATGTAGAATACAATTTACAAGGGTTTTCAAATGTGATTTTAAAAAAACTGTTTTCATGAATATTGTCTAAAATCATGTTTTAGGCAAAATCCACAATGCAACTAGTTCAGCAAATGAAGGAATACAACGTTTTTTTATAACAAACAAGAACAATATTTTTTATACATTTTGCATGAAAAGGGTCTAAAATATTTTTTTAACGTTCAGCACTAGAAGGACATATGTAGAATACAACATACAAGTGTTTTTCAAATGTGATTTCTTAAAAAGCTTTTTTCAATGAATATTTTCTAAAATCATGTTTTAGGCTAAATCCACAATGCAACTAGTTCGGCATATGAAGGGATAGAGAGTTTTTTTATAACAAACGAGAAAAATATTTTTTATACATTTTGCATGAAAAGGGTCTAAAATATTTTTTTTTACGTTCAGCACTAGAAGGACATATGTAGAATACAATATACAAGGGTTTTCAAATGTGATTTAAAAAAAAGCTTTTTTCAATGAATATTTTCTAAAATCATGTTTTAGGCTGAATCCACAATGCAACTAGTTCGGCATATGAAGAGATACAAAGTTTTTTTTATAACAAACGAGAAAAATATTTTTTACACATTTTGCATGAAAAGGGTCTAAAATATATTTTTTTACGTTCAGCACTAGACGGACAGATGTAGAATACAATATACAAGGGTTTTCAAATGTGATTTTTTAAAAACCTGTTTCCCATGAATATTGTCTAAAATCATGTTTTAGGCAAAATCCACAATGCAACTAGTTCGGCATATGAAGGGATACAAAGTTTTTTATAACAAACGAGAAACATATTTTTTATACATTTTGCATGAAAAGGGTCTAAAATAGTTTTTTAACGTTCAGCACTAGAAGGACATATGTAAAATCCGATATACAAGCGTTTTCAAATTTGATTTTTTTAAAAGGTTTTTTCAATTAATATTGTCTAAAATCATGTTTTAGGCAAAATCCACAATGCAACTAGTTCGGCATATGAAGGGATACACATTTTTTATAACAAACGAGACAAATATTTTTTATACATTTTGCATGAAAAAGGTCTAAAATAAAAAAAAATACGTTCAGCACTAGACGGACAGATGTAGAATACAATTTACAAGGGTTTTCAAATGTGATTTTAAAAAAAACTGTTTTTCATGAATATTGTCTAAAATCATGTTTTAGGCAAAATCCACAATGCAACTAGTTCAGCAAATGAAGGAATACAACGTTTTTTTATAACAAACAAGAACAATATTTTTTATACATTTTGCATGAAAAGGGTCTAAAATATTTTTTTTACGTTCAGCACTAGAAGGATATATCTAGAATACAACATACAAGTTTTTTCAAATGTGATTTTTTTAAAAGCTTTTTTCAATGAATATTTTCTAAAATCATGTTTTAGGCTAAATCCACAATGCAACTAGTTCGGCATATGAAGGGATAGAGAGTTTTTTTATAACAAACGAGAAAAATATTTTTTATACATTTTGCATGAAAAGGGTCTAAAATATTTTTTTACGTTCAGCACTAGAAGGACATATGTAGAATACAACATACAAGGGTTTTCAAATGTGATTTTTTAAAAAAAAGCTTTTTTCAATGAATATTTTCTAAAATCATGTTTTAGGCTAAATCCACAATGCAACTAGTTCGGCATATGAAGGGATACAACGTTTTTTATAACAAACGAGAAAAATATTTTTTATACATTTTGCATGAAAAGGGTCTAAAATATTTTTTTAACGTTCAGCACTAGAAGGACATATGTAGAATCAGATATACAAGGGTTTTCAAATGTGATTTTTAAAAAAAGCTTTTTTCAATTAATATTGTCTAAAAACATGTTTTAGTTAAAATCCACAATGCAACTAGTTCGGCATATGAAGGGATACACAGTTTTTTATAACAAACGAGAAAAATATTTTTTATACATTTTGCATGAAAAGGGTCTAAAATATTTTTTTTACGTTCAGCACTAGACGGACATATGTAGAATACAATATACAAGGGTTTTCAAATGTGATTTTAAAAAAACTGTTTTTCAATGAATATTGTCTAAAATCATGTTTTAGGCAAAATCCACAATGCAACTAGTTCAGCATATGAAGGGATACAACGTTTTTTTATAACAAACGAGAAAAATATTTTTTATACATTTTGCATGAAAAGGGTCTAAAATATTTTTTTTAACGTTCAGCACTAGAAGGACATATGTAGAATACAACATACAAGGGTTTTCAAATGTGATTTTTTAAAAAGCTTTTTTCAATGAATATTTTCTAAAATCATGTTTTAGGCTAAATCCACAATGCAACTAGTTCGGCATATGAAGGGATACAAAGTTTTTTTATAACAAACGAGAAAAATATTTTTTATACATTTTGCATGAAAAGGGTCTAAAATATTTTTTTAACGTTCAGCACTAGAAGGACATATGTAGAATACAATATACAAGGGTTTTCAAATGTGATTTTTTTAAAAGCTTTTTTCAATGAATATTGTCTAAAATCATGTTTTAGGCAAAATCCACAATGCAACTAGTTCGGCATATGAAGGAATACACCGTTTTTTATAACAAACGAGACAAATATTTTTTATACATTTTGCATGAAAAGGGTCTAAAATAAAAAAAAATACGTTCAGCACTAGACGGACAGATGTAGAATACAATATACAAGGGTTTTCAAATGTGATTTAAAAAAAACCTGTTTTCCATGAATATTGTCTAAAATCATGTCTTAGGCAAAATCCACAATGCAACTAGTTCAGCAAATGAAGGAATACAACGTTTTTTTATAACAAACAAGAAAAATATTTTTTATACATTTTGCATGAAAAGGGTCTAAAATATTTTTTTTACGTTCAGCACTAGAAGGATATATCTAGAATACAACATACAAGTTTTTTCAAATGTGATTTTTTAAAAAGCTTTTTTCAATGAATATTTTCTAAAATCATGTTTTAGGCTAAATCCACAATGCAACTAGTTCGGCATATGAAGGGATAGAGAGTTTTTTTTATAACAAACGAGAAAAATATTTTTTATACATTTTGCATGAAAAGGGTCTAAAATATTTTTTTACGTTCAGCACTAGAAGGACATATGTAGAATACAATATACAAGGGTTTTCAAATGTGATTTTTTAAAAAAAGCTTTTTTCAATGAATATTTTCTAAAATCATGTTTTAGGCTAAATCCACAATGCAACTAGTTCGGCATATGAAGGGATACAAAGTTTTTTTATAACAAACAAGAAACATATTTTTTATACATTTTGCATGAAAAGGGTCTAAAATATTTTTTTTACGTTCAGCACTAGAAGGACATATGTAGAATACAATATACAAGGGTTTTCAAATGTGATTTTTTAAAAAGCTTTTTTCAATGAATATTTTCTAAAATCATGTTTTAGGCTAAATCCACAATGCAACTAGTTCGGCATATGAAGGGATACAAAGTTTTTTTATAACAAACGAGAAAAATATTTTTTATACATTTTGCATGAAAAGGGTCTAAAATAGTTTTTAACGTTCAGCACTAGAAGGACATATGTAGAATACGATATACAAGCGTTTTCAAATGTGATTTTTTTAAAAGCTTTTTTCAATGAATATTGTCTAAAATCATGTTTTAGGCAAAATCCACAATGCAACTAGTTCGGCATATGAAGGGATACACCGTTTTTTATAACAAACGAGACAAATATTTTTATACATTTTGCATGAAAAGGGTCTAAAATAAAAAAAAATACGTTCAGCACTAGACGGACAGATGTAGAATACAATATACAAGGGTTTTCAAATGTGATTTAAAAAAAACCTGTTTTTCCATGAATATTGTCTAAAATCATGTCTTAGGCAAAATCCACAATGCAACTAGTTCAGCAAATGAAGGAATACAACGTTTTTTTATAACAAACAAGAACAATATTTTTTATACATTTTGCATGAAAAGGGTCTAAAATATTTTTTTTTACGTTCAGCACTAGAAGGATATATCTAGAATACAACATACAAGTTTTTTCAAATGTGATTTTTTTAAAAGCTTTTTTCAATGAATATTTTCTAAAATCATGTTTTAGGCTAAATCCACAATGCAACTAGTTCGGCATATGAAGGGATAGAGAGTTTTTTTATAACAAACGAGAAAAATATTTTTTATACATTTTGCATGAAAAGGGTCTAAAATATTTTTTTTAACGTTCAGCACTTGAAGGACATATGTAGAATACAATATACAAGGGTTTTCAAATGTGATTTTTAAAAAAAGCTTTTTTCAATGAATATTTTCTAAAATCATGTTTTAGGCTAAATCCACAATGCAACTAGTTCGGCATATGAAGGGATACAACGTTTTTTTATAACAAACGAGAAAAATATTTTTTATACATTTTGCATGAAAAGGGTCTAAAATATTTTTTTTAACGTTCAGCACTTGAAGGACATATGTAGAATACAATATACAAGGGTTTTCAAATGTGATTAAAAAAACCTTTTTTCAATTAATATTGTCTAAAATCATGTTTTAGGCAAAATCCACAATGCAACTAGTTCGGCATATGAAGGGAGACACCGTTTTTTATAACAAACGAGAAAAATATTTTTTACACATTTTGCATGAAAAGGGTCTAAAATATATTTTTTTACGTTCAGCACTAGACGGACAGATGTAGAATAAAATATACAAGGGTTTTCAAATGTGATTTAAAAAAAACCTGTTTCCCATGAATATTGTCTAAAATCATGTTTTAGGCAAAACCCACAATGCAACTCGTTCGGCATATGAAGGGATACACAGTTTTTTATAACAAATGAGAAACACATTTTTTTACATTTTGCATTAAAAGGGTCTAAAATATTTTTTTTTACGTTCAACACTAGAAGGATATATGTAGAATAAAACATACAAGGGTTTTCAAACGTGATTTTTTAAAAGCTTTTTTCAATTAATATTGTCTAAAATCATGTTTTAGGCAAAATCCACAATGCAACTAGTTCGGCATATGAAGGGATACAAAGTTATTTTTTTTAAACGTGAAACATATTTTTTTACATTTTGATTGAAAAGGGTCTAAAACATTTTTTTTAAAGTTCAGCACTAGAAGGACATATGTTGAATACAACATACAAGGGTTTTAAAATGTGATTTTTTTAAAAGCTTTTTTCAATGAATATTGTCTAAAATCATGTTTTAGGCAAAATCCACAATGCAACTAGTTCAGCAAATGAAGGAATACAACGTTTTTTTAATAACAAACAAGAAATATATTTTTTATACATTTTGCATGAAAAGGGTCTAAAATATTTCTTTGAACGTTCAGCACTAGAAGGACAGATGTAGAATACAATATACAAGGGTTTTCAAATGTGATTTTTAAAAAAAGCTGTTTTTCAATGAATATTGTCTAAAATCATGTTTTAGGCAAAATCCACAATGCAACTAGTTCGGCAAATGAAGGGATACAAAGTTTTTTTATAACAAACAAGAAAAATATTTGTTATACATTTTGCATGAAAAGGGTCTAAAATATTTTTTTTACGTTCAGCACTAGAAGGATATATGTAGAATACAACATACACGGGTTTTCAAATGTGATTTTTTTAAAAGCATTTTTCAATGAATATTGTCTAAAATTATGTTTTAGGCAAAATCCACAATGCAACTAGTTCGGCATATGAAGGGATACACCGTTTTTTATAACAAACGAGAAACAAATTTTTTTATACATTTTGCATGAAAAGGGTCTAAAATAAAAAAATACGTTCAGCACTAGACGGACAGATGTAGAATACAATATACAAGGGTTTTCAAATGTGATTTTTAAAAAAACTGTTTTCCAATGAATATTGTCTAAAATCATGTTTTAGGCAAAATCCACAATGCAACTAGTTCAGCATATTAAGGGAATACAACGTTTTTTTATAACAAACAAGAAAAATATTTTTTATAAATTTTGCATGAAAAGGGTCTAAAATATATTTTTTTACGTTCAGCACTAGAAGGATATATGTAGAATACAACATACAAGTGTTTTCAAATGTGATTTTTTAAAAAGCTTTTTTCAATGAATATTTTTTAAATCATGTTTTAGGCTAAATCCACAATGCAACTAGTTCGGCATATGAAGGGATAGAGAGTTTTTTTTATAACAAACGAGAAAAATATTTTTTATACATTTTGCATGAAAAGGGTCTAAAATATTTTTTTAACGTTCAGCACTAGAAGGACATATGTAGAATACAACATACAAGGGTTTTCAAATGTGATTTTTTAAAAAGCTTTTTTCAATGAATATTTTCTAAAATTATGTTTTAGGCTAAATCCACAATGCAACTGGTTCGGCATATGAAGGGAGACACCGTTTTTTATAACAAACGAGAAACATATTTTTTATATATTTTGCATGAAAAGGGTCTAAAATATTTTTTTTACGTTCAGCACTAGAAGGACATATGTAGAATACAACATACAAGGGTTTTCAAACGTGATTTTTTAAAAAGCTTTTTTCAATGAATATTTTCTAAAATCATGTTTTAGGCTAAATCAACAATGCAACTAGTTCGGCATATGAAGGGATACAAAGTTTTTTTATAACAAACGTGAAAAATATTTTTTATACATTTTACATGAAAAGGGTCTAAAATAAAAAAAAATACGTTCAGCACTAGAAGGATATATGTAGAATACAACATACACGGGTTTTCAAATGTAATTTTTTTAAAAGCTTTTTTCAATTAATATTGTCTAAAATCATGTTTTAGGCAAAATCCACAATGCAACTAGTTCGGCATATGAAGGGATACACCGTTTTTTATAACAAACGAGAAAAATATTTTTTATACATTTTGCATGAAAAGGGTCTAAAATAAAAAAAAATACGTTCAGCACTAGACGGACAGATGTAGAATACAATATACAAGGGTTTTCAAATGTGATTTAAAAAAACCTGTTTCCCATGAATATTGTCTAAAATCATGTTTTAGGCAAAATCCACAATGCAACTAGTTCAGCAAATGAAGGAATACAACGTTTTTTTATAACAAACAATAAAAATATTTTTTATACATTTTGCATGAAAAGGGTCTAAAATATTATTTTTTTACGTTCAGCACTAGAAGGATATATGTAGAATAAAACATACAAGTGTTTTCAAATGTGATTTTTTTAAAAGCTTTTTTCAATGAATATTTTTTAAATCATGTTTTAGGCTAAATCCACAATGCAACTAGTTCGGCATATGAAGGGATAGAGAGTTTTTTTTATAACAAACGAGAAAAATATTTTTTATACATTTTGCATGAAAAGGGTCTAAAATATTTTTTTAGACGTTCAGCACTAGAAGGACATATGTAGAATACAACATACAAGGGTTTTCAAATGTGATTTTTTTAAAAGCTTTTTTCAATGAATATTTTCTAAAATTATGTTTTAGGCTAAATCCACAATGCAACTAGTTCGGCATATGAAGGGAGACACCGTTTTTTATAACAAACGAGAAACATATTTTTTATATATTTTGCATGAAAAGGGTCTAAAATAATTTTTTTTACATTCAGCACTAGAAGGACATATGTAGAATACAACATACAAGTGTTTTCAAACGTGATTTTTTAAAAAGCTTTTTTCAATGAATATTTTCTAAAATCATGTTTTAGGCTAAATACACAATGCAACTAGTTCGGCATATGAAGGGATAGAGAGTTTTTTTTATAACAAACAAGAACAATATTTTTTATACATTTTGCATGAAAAAAGGGTTTAAAATATTTTTTTTAACGTTCAGCACTAGAAGGACATATGTAGAATACAATATACATGGGTTTTCAAATGTGATTTTTAAAAAACCTGTTTCCCATGAATATTGTCTAAAATCATGTTTTAGGCAAAATCCACAATGCAACTAGTTCGGCATATGAAGGGAGACACCGTTTTTTATAACAAACGAGAAACATATTTTTTATACATTTTGCATGAAAAGGTTCTAAAATAGTTTTTTAACGTTCAGCACTAGAAGGACATATGTAAAATCCGATATACAAGCGTTTTCAAATTTGATTTTTTAAAAGGTTTTTTCAATTAATATTGTCTAAAATCATGTTTTAGGCAAAATCCACAATGCAACTAGTTCGGCATATGAAGGGATACACCATTTTTTATAACAAACGAGACAAATATTTTTTATACATTTTGCATGAAAAAGGTCTAAAATAAAAAAAAATACGTTCAGCACTAGACGGACAGATGTAGAATACAATTTACAAGGGTTTTCAAATGTGATTTTAAAAAAAACTGTTTTTCATGAATATTGTCTAAAATCATGTTTTAGGCAAAATCCACAATGCAACTAGTTCAGCAAATGAAGGAATACAACGTTTTTTTATAACAAACAAGAACAATATTTTTATACATTTTGCATGAAAAGGGTCTAAAATATTTTTTTTACGTTCAGCACTAGAAGGATATATCTAGAATACAACATACAAGTGTTTTCAAACGTGATTTTTTAAAAAGCTTTTTTCAATGAATATTTTCTAAAATCATGTTTTAGGCTAAATCCACAATGCAACTAGTTCGGCATATGAAGGGATACAAAGTTTTTTTATAACAAACGTGAAAAATATTTTTTATACATTTTGCATGAAAAGGTTCTAAAATAGTTTTTTAACGTTCAGCACTAGAAGGACATATGTAAAATCCGATATACAAGCGTTTTCAAATTTGATTTTTTAAAAAGGTTTTTTCAATTAATATTGTCTAAAATCATGTTTTAGGCAAAATCCACAATGCAACTAGTTCGGCATATGAAGGGATACACCATTTTTTATAACAAACGAGACAAATATTTTTTATACATTTTGCATGAAAAAGGTCTAAAATAAAAAAAAATACGTTCAGCACTAGACGGACAGATGTAGAATACAATTTACAAGGGTTTTCAAATGTGATTTTAAAAAAAACTGTTTTCATGAATATTGTCTAAAATCATGTTTTAGGCAAAATCCACAATGCAACTAGTTCAGCAAATGAAGGAATACAACGTTTTTTTATAACAAACAAGAACAATATTTTTATACATTTTGCATGAAAAGGGTCTAAAATATTTTTTTACGTTCAGCACTAGAAGGACATATGTAGAATACAACATACAAGTGTTTTTCAAACGTGATTTTTTAAAAAGCTTTTTTCAATGAATATTTTCTAAAATCATGTTTTAGGCTAAAATCCACAATGCAACTAGTTCGGCATATGAAGGGATACAAAGTTTTTTATAACAAACGTGAAACATATTTTTTATACATTTTGCATGAAAAGGGTCTAAAATATTTTTTTTAACGTTCAGCACTAGAAGGACATATGTAGAATACAATATACAAGGGTTTTCAAATGTGATTTTTTTAAAAAGCTTTTTTCAATGAATATTTTCTAAAATCATGTTTTAGGCTAAATCCACAATGCAACTAGTTCGGCATATGAAGGGATACACAGTTTTTTTATAACAAACGAGAAAAATATTTTTTATACATTTTGCATGAAAAGGGTCTAAAATAAATATTTTACGTTCAGCACTAGAAGGACAGATGTAGAATACAATATACAAGGGTTTTCAAATGTGATTTTTAAAAAAGGTGTTTTCAATGAATATTGTCTAAAATCATGTTTTAGGCAAAATCCACAATGCAACTAGTTCGGCATATGAAGGGATACAAAGTTTTTTTATAACAAACGAGAAAAATATTTTTATACATTTTGCATGAAAAGGGTCTAAAATATTTTTTTTTACATTCAGCACTAGAAGGACATATGTAGAATTCAACATACAAGGGTTTTTAAATTTGATTTTTTAAAAAGCTTTTTTCAATGAATATTGTCTAAAATCATGTTTTAGGCAAAATCCACAATGCAACTAGTTCGGCATATGAAGGGATACCATTTTTTTTATAACAAACGAGAAAAATATTTTTTATACATTTTGCATGAAAAGGGTCTAAAATATTTTTTAACGTTCAGCACTAGACGGACAGATGTAGAATACAACATACAAGGGTTTTCAAATGTGATTTTTTAAAAAAAAGCTGTTTTTCAATGAATATTGTCTAAAATCATGTTTTAGGCAAAATCCACAATGCAACTAGTTCGGCAAATGAAGGGAATACAACGTTTTTTTTATAACAAACGAGAACAATATTTTTTATACATTTTGCATGAAAAGGGTCTAAAATATTTTTTTTACGTTCAGCACTAGAAGGACATATCTAGAATACAACATACAAGGGTTTTCAAATGTGATTTTTTAAAAAGCTTTTTTCAATGAATATTTGTCTAAAATCATGTTTTAGGCTAAAATCCACAATGCAACTAGTTCGGCATATGAAGGGATACAAAGTTTTTTTATAACAAACGAGAAAAATATTTTTTATACATTTTGCATGAAAAGGGTCTAAAATATTTTTTTTTACGTTCAGCACTAGAAGGACATATGTAGAATACAATATACAAGGGTTTTCAAATGTGATTTTTTAAAAAGCTTTTTTCAATTAATATTGTCTAAAATCATGTTTTAGGCAAAATCCACAATGCAACTAGTTCGGCATATGAAGGAATACACCGTTTTTTATAACAAACGAGAAAAATATTTTTTATACATTTTGCATGAAAAGGGTCTAAAATAAAAAAAAATACGTTCAGCACTAGACGGACAGATGTAGAATACAATATACAAGGGTTTTCAAATGTGATTTTAAAAAAAACTGTTTTCCATGAATATTGTCTAAAATCATGTTTTAGGCAAAATCCACAATGCAACTAGTTCAGCAAATGAAGGAATACAACGTTTTTTTATAACAAACAAGAAAAATATTTTTTATACATTTTGCATGAAAAGGGTCGAAAATATTTTTTTTACGTTCAGCACTAGAAGGATATATGTAGAATACAACATACAAGTGTTTTTCAAATGTGATTTTTTAAAAAGCTTTTTTCAATGAATATTTTCTAAAATCATGTTTTAGGCTAAATCCACAATGCAACTAGTTCGGCATATGAAGGGATAGAGAGTTTTTTTTATAACAAACGAGAACAATATTTTTATACATTTTGCATGAAAAGGGTCTAAAATATTTTTTTTACGTTCAGCACTAGAAGGACATATGTAGAATACAATATACATGGGTTTTCAAATGTGATTTTAAAAAAAGCTGTTTTCAATGAATATTTTCTAAAATCATGTTTTAGGCTGAAATCCACAATGCAACTAGTTCGGCATATGAAGGGAGACAAAGTTTTTTTATAACAAACGAGAAAAATATTTTTTTTACACATTTTGCATGAAAAGGGTCTAAAATATTTTTTTACGTTCAGCACTAGAAGGACAGATGTAGAATACAATATACAAGGGTTTTCAAATGTGATTTTTTAAAAAGCTGTTTCCAATGAATATTGTCTAAAATCATGTTTTAGGCAAAATCCACAATGCAACTAGTTCGGCATATGAAGGGAGACACCGTTTTTTATAACAAACGAGAAACATATTTTTATACATTTTGCATGAAAAGGGTCTAAAATAGTTTTTTAACGTTCAGCACTAGAAGGACATATGTAAAATCCGATATACAAGCGTTTTCAAATGTGATTTTTTAAAAAGGTTTTTTCAATTAATATTGTCTAAAATCATGTTTTAGGCAAAATCCACAATGCAACTAGTTCGGCATATGAAGGGATACACCATTTTTTATAACAAACGAGACAAATATTTTTTATACATTTTGCATGAAAAAGGTCTAAAATAAAAGAATTACGTTCAGCACTAGACGGACAGATGTAGAATACAATTTACAAGGGTTTTCAAATGTGATTTTAAAAAAAACTGTTTTTCATGAATATTGTCTAAAATCATGTTTTAGGCAAAATCCACAATGCAACTAGTTCAGCAAATGAAGGAATACAACGTTTTTTTATAACAAACAAGAACAATATTTTTTATACATTTTGCATGAAAAGGGTCTAAAATATTTTTTTTACGTTCAGCACTAGAAGGATATATCTAGAATACAACATACAAGGGTTTTCAAATGTGATTTTTTTAAAAGCTTTTTTCAATGAATATTTTCTAAAATCATGTTTTAGGCTAAATCCAAAATGCAACTAGTTTGGCATATGAAGAGATACATAGTTTTTTTATAACAAACGAGAAAAATATTTTTTATACATTTTGCATGAAAAGGGTCTAAAATATTTTTTTTTAACGTTCAGCACTAGAAGGACATATGTAGAATACAATATACAAGGGTTTTCAAATGTGATTTTTTAAAAAGCTTTTTTCAATGAATATTTTCTAAAATCATGTTTTAGGCAAAATCCACAATGCAACTAGTTCGGCATATGAAGGGATACACAGTTTTTTTATAACAAACGAGAAAATATTTTTTATACATTTTGCATGAAAAAGGGTCTAAAATAATTTTTTTAACGTTCAGCACTAGAAGGACATATGTAGAATACCGATATACAAGGGTTTTCAAATTTGATTTTTAAAAAGGTTTTTTCAATTAATATTGTCTAAAATCATGTTTTAGGCAAAATCCACAATGCAACTAGTTCGGCATATGAAGGGATACAACGTTATTTTTTTAACAAACGAGAAACATATTTTTTATACATTTTGCATGAAAAGGGTCTAAAATATTTTTTAAACGTTCAGCACTAGAAGGACATATGTAGAATACAACATACAAGGGTTTTCAAATGTGATTTTTTTAAAAAGCTTTTTTCAATGAATATTGTCTAAAATCATGGTTTAGACAAAATCCACAATGCAACTAGTTCAGCAAATGAAGGAATACAACGTTTTTTTATAACAAACGTGAAAAATATTTTTTATACATTTTGCATGAAAAGGGTCAAAAATATTTTTATTAACGTTCAGCACTAGAAGGACATATGTAGAATACAACATACAAGGGTTTTAAAATGTGATTTTTTAAAAAGCTTTTTTCAATGAATATTTTCTAAAATCATGTTTTAGGCTAAATCCACAATGCAACTAGTTCGGCATATGAAGGGATAGAACGTTTTTTTATAACAAACGAAAAAAATATTTTTATACATTTTGCATGAAAAGGGTCTAAAATATTTTTTAACGTTCAGCACTAGAAGGACATATGTAGAATACAACATACAAGGGTTTTCAAATGTGATTTTTTTAAAAGGTTTTTTCAATTAATATTGTCTAAAATCATGTTTTAGGCAAAATCCACAATGCAACTAGTTCGGCATATGAAGGGATACACCGTTTTTTATAACAAACGAGAAAACATATTTTTTATACATTTTGCATGAAAAGGGTCTAAAATAAAAAAAATACGTTCAGCACTAGACGGACAGATGTAGAATACAATATACAAGGGTTTTCAAATGTGATTTTTAAAAAAAACCTGTTTCCCATGAATATTGTCTAAAATCATGTTTTAGGCAAAATCCACAATGCAACTAGTTCAGCATATGAAGGAATACAACGTTTTTTTATAACAAACAAGAAAAATATTTTTTATACATTTTGCATGAAAAGGGTCTAAAATATTTTTTTACGTTCAGCACTAGAAGGATATATGTAGAATACAACATACAAGGGTTTTCAAATGTGATTTTTAAAAGCTTTTTTCAATGAATATTTTTAAAATCATGTTTTAGGCTAAATCCACAATGCAACTAGTTCGGCATATGAAGGGATAGAGAGTTTTTTTATAACAAACGAGAAAAATATTTTTTATACATTTTGCATGAAAAGGGTCTAAAATATTTTTTTAACGTTCAGCACTAGAAGGACATATGTAGAATACAACATACAAGGGTTTTCAAATGTGATTTTTTAAAAAGCTTTTTTCAATGAATATTTTCTAAAATTATGTTTTAGGCTAAATCCACAATGCAACTGGTTCGGCATATGAAGGGAGACACCGTTTTTTATAACAAACGAGAAACATATTTTTTATATATTTTGCATGAAAAGGGTCTAAAATATTTTTTTAACGTTCAGCACTAGAAGGACATATGTAGAATACAACATACAAGGGTTTTCAAATGTGATTTTTTAAAAAAGCTTTTTTCAATGAATATTGTCTAAAATCATGTTTTAGGCAAAATCAACAATGCAACTAGTTCGGCATATGAAGGGATACAAAGTTTTTTTATAACAAACGAGAAAAATATTTTTTATACATTTTGCATGAAAAGGGTCTAAAATATTTTTTATTACGTTCAGCACTAGAAGGATATATGTAGAATACAACATACACGGGTTTTCAAATGTGATTTTTTTAAAAGCTTTTTTCAATTAATATTGTCTAAAATTATGTTTTAGGCAAAATCCACAATGCAACTAGTTCGGCATATGAAGGGATACACCGTTTTTTATAACAAACGAGAAAAATATTTTTTATACATTTTGCATGAAAAGGGTCTAAAATAAAAAAAAATACGTTCAGCACTAGACGGACAGATGTAGAATACAATATACAAGGGTTTTCAAATGTGATTTAAAAAAAACCTGTTTCCCATGAATATTGTCTAAAATCATGTTTTAGGCAAAATCCACAATGCAACTAGTTCGGCATATGAAGGAATACAACGTTTTTTTATAACAAACAAGAAAAATATTTTTTATACATTTTGCATGAAAAGGGTCTAAAATATATTTTTTTACGTTCAGCACTAGAAGGATATATGTAGAATACAACATACAAGTGTTTTCAAATGTGATTTTTTTAAAAAGCTTTTTTCAATGAATATTTTTTAAATCATGTTTTAGGCTAAATCCACAATGCAACTAGTTCGGCATATGAAGGGATAGAGAGTTTTTTTATAACAAACGAGAAAAATATTTTTATACATTTTGCATGAAAAGGGTCTAAAATATTTTTTTAACGTTCAGCACTAGAAGGACATATGTAGAATACAACATACAAGGGTTTTCAAATGTGATTTTTTAAAAAGCTTTTTTCAATGAATATTGTCTAAAATAATGTTTTAGGCAAAATCCACAATGCAACTAGTTCGGCATATGAAGGGATAAACCGTTTTTTATAACAAACGTGAAACATATTTTTTATACATTTTGCATGAAAAGGGTCTACAAAAATGTTTTTAACGTTCAGCACTAGAAGGACATATGTAGAATACAACATACAAGTGTTTTCAAATGTGATTTTTTAAAAAGCTTTTTTCAATGAATATTTTCTAAAATCATGTTTTAGGCAAAATCCACAATACAACTAATTCGGCATATGAAGTGATACACAGTTTTTTTATAACAAACAAGAAAAATATTTTTTATACATTTTGCATGAAAAGGGTCTAAAATAATTTTTAATTAACGTTCAGCACTAGAAGGACATATGTAGAATACAACATACAAGGGTTTTAAAATGTGATTTTTTTAAAAAGCTTTTTTCAATTAATATTGTCTAAAATCATGTTTTAGGCAAAATCCACAATGCAACTAGTTCGGCATATGAAGGGATACACCGTTTTTTATAACAAACGAGAAAAATATTTTTTATACATTTTGCATGAAAAGGGTCTAAAATAAAAAAAATACGTTCAGCACTAGACGGACAGATGTAGAATACAATATACAAGGGTTTTCAAATGTGATTTTAAAAAAACCTGTTTCCCATGAATATTGTCTAAAATCATGTTTTAGGCAAAATCCACAATGCAACTAGTTCAGCAAATGAAGGAATACAACGTTTTTTTATAACAAACAATAAAAATATTTTTTATACATTTTGCATGAAAAGGGTCTAAAATATTATTTTTTTACGTTCAGCACTAGAAGGATATATGTAGAATAAAACATACAAGTGTTTTCAAATGTGATTTTTTAAAAAGCTTTTTTCAATGAATATTTTTAAAATCATGTTTTAGGCTAAATCCACAATGCAACTAGTTCGGCATATGAAGGGATAGAGAGTTTTTTATAACAAACGAGAAAAATATTTTTTATACATTTTGCATGAAAAGGGTCTAAAATATTTTTTTAGACGTTCAGCACTAGAAGGACATATGTAGAATACAACATACAAGGGTTTTCAAATGTGATTTTTAAAAAGCTTTTTTCAATGAATATTTTCTAAAATCATGTTTTAGGCTAAATCCACAATGCAACTAGTTCGGCATATGAAGGGAGACAACGTTTTTTATAACAAACGAGAAAAATATTTTTTATATATTTTGCATGAAAAGGGTCTAAAATAAATTTTTTTTACGTTCAGCACTAGAAGGACATATGTAGAATACAACATACAAGTGTTTTCAAATGTGATTTTTAAAAAGCTTTTTTCAATGAATATTGTCTAAAATCATGTTTTAGGCTAAATACACAATGCAACTAGTTCGGCATATGAAGGGATAGAGAGTTTTTTTTATAACAAACAAGAACAATATTTTTATACATTTTGCATGAAAAAAGGGTTTAAAATATTTTTTTAACGTTCAGCACTAGAAGGACATATGTAGAATACAATATACATGGGTTTTCAAATGTGATTTTTTAAAAAAACCTGTTTCCCATGAATATTGTCTAAAATCATGTTTTAGGCAAAATCCACAATGCAACTAGTTCGGCATATGAAGGGAGACACCGTTTTTTATAACAAACGAGAAACATATTTTTTATACATTTTGCATGAAAAGGTTCTAAAATAGTTTTTTAACGTTCAGCACTAGAAGGACATATGTAAAATCCGATATACAAGCGTTTTCAAATTTGATTTTTTAAAAGGTTTTTTCAATTAATATTGTCTAAAATCATGTTTTAGGCAAAATCCACAATGCAACTAGTTCGGCATATGAAGGAATACAACGTATTTTTATAACAAACAAGAAAAATATTTTTATACATTTTGCATGAAAAAGGTCTAAAATAAAAAAAAATACGTTCAGCACTAGACGGACAGATGTAGAATACAATTTACAAGGGTTTTCAAATGTGATTTTAAAAAAACTGTTTTTCATGAATATTGTCTAAAATCATGTTTTAGGCAAAATCCACAATGCAACTAGTTCAGCAAATGAAGGAATACAACGTTTTTTTATAACAAACAAGAACAATATTTTTTATACATTTTGCATGAAAAGGGTCTAAAATATTTTTTTACGTTCAGCACTAGAAGGATATATCTAGAATACAACATACAAGTGTTTTCAAACGTGATTTTTTAAAAAGCTTTTTTCAATGAATATTTTCTAAAATCATGTTTTAGGCTAAATCCACAATGCAACTAGTTCGGCATATGAAGGGATACAAAGTTTTTTTATAACAAACGTGAAAAATATTTTTTATACATTTTGCATGAAAAGGGTCTAAAATAGTTTTTTAACGTTCAGCACTAGAAGGACATATGTAAAATCCGATATACAAGCGTTTTCAAATTTGATTTTTTAAAAAGGTTTTTTCAATTAATATTGTCTAAAATCATGTTTTAGGCAAAATCCACAATGCAACTAGTTCGGCATATGAAGGGATACACCATTTTTTATAACAAACGAGACAAATATTTTTTATACATTTTGCATGAAAAAGGTCTAAAATAAAAAAAATACGTTCAGCACTAGACGGACAGATGTAGAATACAATTTACAAGGGTTTTCAAATGTGATTTTAAAAAAAACTGTTTTCATGAATATTGTCTAAAATCATGTTTTAGGCAAAATCCACAATGCAACTAGTTCAGCAAATGAAGGAATACAACGTTTTTTTTATAACAAACAAGAACAATATTTTTTATACATTTTGCATGAAAAGGGTCTAAAATATTTTTTTTACGTTCAGCACTAGAAGGACATATGTAGAATACAACATACAAGTGTTTTCAAACGTGATTTTTTAAAAAGCTTTTTTCAATGAATATTTTCTAAAATCATGTTTTAGGCAAAATCCACAATGCAACTAGTTCGGCATATGAAGGGATACACCGTTTTTTATAACAAACGAGAAAAATATTTTTTATACATTTTGCATGAAAAGGGTCTAAAATAGTTTTTTTAACGTTCAGCACTAGAAGGACATATGTAGAATACAACATACAAGGGTTTTCAAATTTGATTTTTTAAAAAAAGCTTTTTTCAATGAATATTTCTAAAATCATGTTTTAGGCTAAATCCACAATGCAACTAGTTCGGCATATGAAGGGATACAAACGTTTTTTATAACAAACGAGAAACATATTTTTTATACATTTTGCATGAAAAGGGTCTAAAATATTTTTTTACGTTCAGCACTAGAAGGACATATGTAGAATACAACATACAAGGGTTTTCAAATGTGATTTTTTAAAAAGCTTTTTTCAATGAATATTTTCTAAAATCATGTTTTAGGCTAAATCCACAATGCAACTAGTTCGGCATATGAAGGGATACAAAGTTTTTTTTATAACAAACAAGAAAAATATTTTTTATACATTTTGCATGAAAAGGGTCTAAAATATTTTTTTAACGTTCAGCACTAGAAGGACATATGTAGAATACAACATACAAGGGTTTTCAAATTTGATTTTTTAAAAAGGTTTTTTCAATTAATATTGTCTAAAATCATGTTTTAGGCAAAATCCACAATGCAACTAGTTCGGCATATGAAGGAATACACCGTTTTTTATAACAAACGAGAAAAATATTTTTTATACATTTTGCATGAAAAGGGTCTAAAATAAAAAAATACGTTCAGCACTAGACGGACAGATGTAGAATACAATATACAAGGGTTTTCAAATGTGATTTTTAAAAAA
>NW_025536774.1:0-49937 GCF_020615455.1 Coregonus clupeaformis
AAAACATTTCCACTGCATTTCAGCCCCTGCCAAAGGACCAGCTGACATCATGTCAGTGATTCTCTTGTTAACGCAGGTGAGAGTGTTGGATCGAGGACAGCGTTGGAGATCAAATCAAATCAAATCAAATCAAATTTTATTGGTCACATACCGAATACAACAAGTGCAGACATTACAGTGAAATGCTTACTTACAGCCCCTTAACCAACAGTGCGTTTATTTTAAACAAAAAAGTAAGAATAAAACAACAACAAAAAAAAAAGTGTTGAGAAAACAAAGAGCAGAAGTAAAATAAAGTGACAGTAGGGAGGCTATATATACAGGGGGGTATCAGTCAGAGTCAATGTGGGGGCACCGACTAGTATGAGGTAGTTGAGGTAATATGTACATGTGGGTAGAGTTAAAGTGACTATGCATAAATACTTTAACAGAGTAGCAGCAGCGTAAAGGATGGGGTGGGGGCAGTGCAAAATGGTCCGGGTAGCCATGATTAGCTGTTCAGGAGTCTTTGGCTTGTGGGTAGAAGCTGTTGAGAAGTCTTTTGGACCTAGACTTGGCACTCGGTACCGCTTTGCCAGTGCGGTAGCAGAGAGAACAGTCTATGACTAGGGTGGCTGGAGTCTTTGACAATTTTGAGGGCCTTCCTCTGACACCGCCTGGTATAGAGGTCTTGGATGGCAGGGAGCTTTGCCCCAGTGATGTACTGGGCGTACGCACTACCCTCTCTGTAGTGCCTTTGCGGTCAGAGGCCAAGCAGTTGCCATACCAGCGGTGATGCAACCAGTCAGGATGCTCTCGATGGTGCAGCTGTAGAATTTTTGAGGATCTGAGGACCCGTGCCAAATCTTTTTTTAGTCTCCTGAGGGGGAATAGGCTTTGTCGTGCCCTCTTCACGACTGTCTTGAGTTTGCTTGGACCATGATAGTTCGTTGGTGATGTGGACACCAAGGAACTTAAGCTCTCAACCTGTTCCACTACAGCCCCGTCCCGATGAGAATGGGGGCGTGCTCAGTCCTCTTTTTTTTCCTGTAGTCACAATCATCTCCTTTGTCTTGGTCAGCCGTTGAGGGGAGAGGTTGTTGTCCTGGCACCACACGGCCAGATCTCTGACCTCACCTCCCTATAGGCTGTCTCATCGTTGTCGGTGATCAGGCCTACCACTGTTGTGTCGTCGGCAAACTTAATGATGGTGTTGGAGTCGTGCCTGGCCATGCAGTCATGGGTGAACAGATCACTCTGTCATGCTGATTGAGTTAGAATAACAGACTGGAAGCTTTAAAAGGAGGGTGGTGCTTGAAATCAATGTTCTTCCTCTGTTAACCATGGTTACCTGCAAGGAAACACGTGCCGTCATCATTGCTTTGCACAAAAAGGGCTTCACAGGCAAGGATATTGGTGTTAGTAAGATTGCACCTAAATCAACCATTTATCGGATCATCAAGAACTTCAAGGAGAGGTTCAATTGTTGTGAAGAAGGCTTCAGGCGCCCAAGAAAGTCAGCAGCTTGCCGGACCGTCTCCTAAAGTTGATTCAGCTGCGGGATCGGGGGCACCACCAGTGCAGAGCTTGCTCAGGAATGGCAGCAGGCAGGTGTGAGTGCATCTGCACGCGTGGGGCGAAGAGTTTACAAGAGGATGGACTGGTGTCAGAAGGGCAGCGAGAAGCCACTTTTCTCCAGGAAAAACATCAGAGACAGACTGATATTCTGCAAAAGGTACAGGGATTGGACTGCTCAGGACTCGGGGTAAAGTCATTTTCTTATTTGGGGGCATCCGGAAAGAAGCTTGTCCGGAGAATACAAGGTGAGCGCTCCCATCAGTACTGTGTCATGCCAACAGTAAAGCATCCTGAGACCATTCATGTGTGGGGGTTGCTTCTCAGCCAAGGGAGTGGGCTCGCTCACAATTTTGCCTAAGAACACAGCCATGAATAAAGAATGGTACCCACACATCCTCCGAGAGCAACTTCTCCCAACCATCCAAGAACAGTTTGGTGATGGAACAATGCCTTTTCCAGCATGATGGAGCACCTTTCCATAAGGCAAAAGTGATAACTAAGTGGGTCCATAGCCAGGAAAACAGACCTTAATCCCATTGAGAACTTGTGGTCAATCCTCAAGAGGCGGGTGGACAAACAAAAACCCACATATTCTGACAAACTCCTAGCATTGATTATGCAGAATGGGCTGCCATCATTCAGGAATGTGGCCCAGAAGTTAATTGACAGCATGCCAGGGGCGGATTGCAGAGGTCTTGAAAAGAAGGGTCAACACTGCAAATATTGACTCTTTGCATAAACTTAATGTAATTGTCAATTGGAAAGCCTTTGACACCTATGGAATGCTTGTAATTCTACTTCAGTATACCATAGTAACATCTGACAAAAATATTTAAAAACACTGAAGCAGCAAACTTTGTGAAGACCAATACTTGTGTCATTCTCAAAACTTTTGACCACGACTGTACACTTGCCCGCAGGCCATGTAGAGTAGTCCTAATTCTATATGCATAACCAGGTGTGCATCCTTACTCAACATTGACAGGAGCGTTTCAAACTAAACACGATGAATAAATTGACAAAACTCATAAATGGAATTAAATTAACAAAAACTTGTTTCTCACAAGTGTAACGTAGGTTGTGAGTTCTGCAAAACACATGTCCAAAGCTCTTTAGTATTATCCCAGTTTACCTATTTGCTTATGGTCTTGCCTACGCCTAGCAAACAGTTTTTTAAATTATATGAGAAAAAAATATTCAATTTTATTTGGAACGGCAAGCCAGACAAAATTAAAAGAGCATATTTATATAATGAATATGAATTCGGAGGACAGAAATTATTAAATATTAAAGCATTAGACCTATCACTAAAATCTTCAGTCATCCAAAAGTTATACTTAAATCCGAACTGGTTCTCAAGCAAATTAGTAAGATTGTCTCACCCACCTATTCAGATTACAACCTCTCACTTCAGTTATTTGAAAAGGAAATAATCTCCCCAAATGTCACTATTTCTAAAACAAGCCATAGAAAGTTGGTTGCAATTTCAATTTAATCCTCCAGAAACGACAGAACAAATAATGCAACCAAATATTGTGGTTATAATTCAAATACTAATGACAAAAAAACCTTTATTTTTTTGACAGAATGTTTAAAAAAGGTATAATCTTCGAGTAAATGATATCATTGGTAGGACTGGTGGAGTTATGTCCACATGCAGCTAACAAAAACATATGGAAATGTCTGCTCTACCCAAATTACAACCAAATAATTGCAGCCTTCACGCAAAAGTGGAAGAGGAAAGTTGGGGAGAAAGTAGGAACTTGTCTGTCGGCCTTGCATTAAAGAACATAATTGGTTAAGGAAAACTGTGATAAATAAAAAAGTATATCAGTTTCACTTAAGGACCAAAGGATTGACAGCAGTCCCATATCGATTGCAAAATAGTTGGGAAGAGATCTTTGACGTACCGATCCCGTGGCATAGTGTTTATGAACTGACACGCAAAACGACCACCGGATTCAAAATTAGAATCTTTCAATTTAAATTATTATATAAAATTCTTGCTACCAATAGAATGTTATTATATGGGGGGGATACAATCTTCCCGCTCTGCAGATTTTGCTGTGAAGAGATAGAATCATTAGATCATTTGTTTTGGTTCTGTCCATTTGTAGCTTGTTTTTGGACACAGGTCCAGGAATGGCTAAAGGATTGCAATATTTACCTGGAACTAACCTTGCAGATAGCATTACTGGGTGATCTGAAAAGTCATAGTCAATCAATCAATAATATAATAATACTTTTAGCAAAAATGTTTATTTTTAATTCACAATCTGTAGAAGCAATGAGAATAGAAAGGTTCCAGAACTTTTGTTAAAACATCACAGTATGGTTGAAATATATATGGCAAATAGAAATCCTATATGGATGGTGTTAAGATAGATGGGAGGTATTGAATAGAGTTGAAGGATGGGACTAATAACAAATAACAACAAATAATAACAAAGATAGCTAATAATGTAACATACTGTGTCCATAATAAGTATATAGGTTGTAGTGTTGGGAGCTTTGGGAAAGAGCACAGTTAGAAAAGATATGGCATTTAGAAGCAAACCGGATGGACATCATGAAAATGATCGGAGGTTGAGGGGTAGAGGAAGTTCAGGAGTTAAAACAAACAAAATAGAATTATTGTAAAATGGACTGTGTCCATAAAATGTCATATAGTATGTATAAGCTGGAAGTAGAGGCCAGGCATTGTTGTTCACTAGTTTACTCCAATTAGGAAAGGATGGTGGGGTTGAAAAGTAATAAAGGGGGAATATATATATAAAAAAAAAAAAAAAAACATGGGGGATTGGAAGTGATGCAGACAATTACATTGATAGAAGATACAATCTATCTGCAATATTAAGCTGATCCATCCCCCCGAAAAATAAAAATAAAAAAAAAAATAAAAAAAAAATAAAAAAAATAAACACATGTCCACTGACAATGAGAACTGTAGGACTAAATGACTATAATACAAATACAGGGCCTAAAATTAACACCTGCCACCTGACAAATGCGGGTAGATTTTGTCATTGGCTGGTAAGATGTCCATTTCACCAGCCATGTTGGAGGGTGGTCAGGGGCTCCACAGTGTCCGAACATTTCACTTACATTTGTGCATAAACATACTCAAGTATGATCATATTTATAGGAAAGTAAATGCTGCAGTACCGTTTTGTTTCATAGCTGGTAAATTAATCGCACAAAGTCAAAGAACTACAAATCATATAGCCTATCCTATCTCGAGCTGCAACAATGCCTGGCTAGGGGGCTGTGTGCAGTGCACGTGAACAGCTGAGTGAAATATTTGTTTTTAGAAGCACTGTGCACAGGCATAACAGTTGGTCTAATTTACTTGAAACGAAATTCTACTGAAGTGAGACTTTGTCCTTGTGTTTCTTGGCTATTTACATTGTTTTGTTCACAAGCTAGGTTGTTTTTTCAACGTTTGAGTTTCAACTGCTAGGAAGAGAAGACAACACAGCATTAGTCAGACTCTGGCTGCGTTTCAAACATGTAAAAAGACACACCCTCCTCCACTTACCCTCGCATTATGCCCTTGGGGTAATCACCATGGCCATCTTTCGTTGGTCCAAACAATTAGCCAAGCAAGGGAAGTTGGCAACGTAAGCCTGAAACGCCCGATGATTCAATTGTTTAGTGTCATCGGGAAAAGCCTCTATTAACCTTTAGTAAAGTTTGGAAATCAACTTGAGGTTTGTCAGACTGCCTTAAAATAGTTTCAATCTTTGAAGCTTCTGGCTTTGCATCACTGAGAGAATAAAGTGTTGTATCTGCAAAAGTTAACCTCAGCACCGTCACAGACTGTTCTTCCCTGGTTGCCTGACCCTGCAGAGACCCCTGTCACCATCTGAACTTGCTCAGATGAGGCATGACAAATAATTACCTTGGTGTACATTTATACATTATATTATCCAAGAATAGAATCAATGGTTCAATAATTGAAATGACCATTATTCCCAGATTGTAGCCTACTCATCAACTCATCAGCCTACTCATCAACTCAAGATGGAATGTTGTATCCATTCACTGATTGTTATAATATACTGCAAAATTAACCTGAGCTCCGTAGACTGGTCTTCCCTGGCTGTCTGACCCTTCTGGGCACCTGTCACCATCTGATCCTGCTAAGACATGATGAGCATAGTGTTGTGTACTGACTGTGCACCATGACAGCGTAGCCCTGTAGAGCTGTTTATACCGTCTCAGTGTGAAAAGTAGGGAGTTAGCTAGGGAAGCTAGTTTCATCGTTTGATTCAGGTCTAGTGTGATTGAGGCAAAAATAATAGCTAAAGTTAGTGAGCTAGCTAGCTACTATTAGTGGGTAGCTCTAATGGTACATCAACTGACGAAAACTAGCCAAGTTAATTGCCTTCTGTTGAAATGGGACAAAAAGTCTACAAAACATTTCCATACACACAACAGCTGTTAGATATTGACGCTAACTGATAGATAGCTAGAGGATAAAGCTGAACTGGTTGTGGTAGCTTACTAGCTAGCTAGTTCATTCTCTTCAGACAGAACTTAAGTCGAGAGGGGATGAAACATTACTGTAGGTAACGTTACATGTCAGTTATACTACTAGTTCAGTACTGGGAATAAATAAATGTTTTATGTTAAGTCAAACAGCAGTTACCTTGCCAGCCACATCAGTCAAATAAAGAGTAGCCAGTTTCTGCTCTATTTGCTTTTACAACTCTGAGAAAAAGCGCAACACACAAAGAGACAGCAGCTGCAGACAGCAGCACCATGTCTTTCAGAAGCTTTGCCTTCACACAGCCTGACCGCACACTCTGTGGTGTCTGTGTGGTCCTAAATCCTGCCGGCAGTAACCACGCAAACAGCCTACCCGACCACTCTGAGGCGTACACATGGTCCTAAAGCACAACGATGCCACTTTTAGTATCACAGTGCAATGCTAAAACTGGGGGGGGACAAAAATGCCATTTTAGAATGTGGGGGGGTCATGTCCCCCCATCCACTGGGAAAGTTGCGCCCCTGCTGATGTCAACAATAATCATTTTCATTCATCATTTAATTTGCGGCTGTCTGTCCCCCGCCTCTCTCAGAGTCCCCTGTGGCCGACACTGATTTCATTGTTAAACCCACAGCCAATAATTGTGTCCTTGGGGGTTTGCCCCATTGTGTCTTGTGCCGTTTAAAAAGCTGTAGCTTGGTAACCCTCCCATTAATTATTCAACGCTCCCCGCTACATGTTGGCCCCCGTCGGATTCTTTCCTAACTAATATCATTGTTGAGTCAGTGAGAAGGAAATAGAAATCACAATGCCACAGAGCAGCGTGGGAAGAAGAAAGGGGATGGTGTCATTAGCTGATTGGTGTCAGCTGATGAGTGTCAGCGGGAGTAGAATGAGGGGCCCGTGGACCATGCTAATGTGTCCAGGAGATAATGATTAAGAATGTTAACTGAACAGAAGAGCAGCGGAGGAGGGAGGGGGGTGGTGGGGGAGGAGAAGCGTCCCCACTGACAAGGCAAATGAGCAGCTCTTAAATGGCTCTGTCCAGCCATTTACTCACCACGTACTGTAGCTATTGAGTTTGGGTGTGATCTCGGCGGGGTTCTCCAAAAGCTGCCAGACTGGCTGACCCACTAGGTGTACAGATGGACCGAGAGGTCAATTTCTGAGGGCTTTTGGGGAATACATTCAAGTATAGTTGATCTTGTTTTGAGTGGAAAAGGGACTGCAACACAATATCAGTCAATGCAGGAAATTAACTAGAACCTGGAGAAATCAGAGTCTAAATCAACTGATACACTGTAGATTGAAATGTTTGCGCAACACGCTCAAAATAACGATGACCTCGAACGTGCCCACATATGTCGACACTGATGTCACGTGACAGTGTGCAAAGAACAGGGGTCAAGAAGAAGGTCAGCGTGCACAATGCAGATGTGAGAGATTGCTGCAAAATAAATAAAGTGTTGTACACGAGACAAAAACGTCAATGCAGGAGAGAGAACGTACGTTTTCCATGCAATTTGTTTTGCTTTTATGTATACATTAATTCTGCTGGGTAGCATTTGGTTGGCTAGCTAACTAACCATATTTTTGTTTGGCCTACCAACCAGGCTAGCTAGCTAGTTAGCTACCATACAGAATATACTTTCCATTCAATATCTTGAGTTTTTGGGGTATTAACTATCTAACTAGTTTTCTAACCTTGACTAGCTAGGTAGCTACCTAAAGCTGGCAAATAGCTATGCTATGGTCGCCACTCGCTAGCTAACTAACTAACTTTAGGAAGCTAACTGGTTCGATGGTCTTATCTTCCCTGAAACGTTAGTTCCTTTTCAATGTCACTAAACACTAATGTTAGATAACGTTTTAGTGTTAGCAAGCCCTATTATTGGTAGCTGGATAACACAACAACTAGCTAAGTAGCTAGCTAGCTAGGCCTAGCTATAGGCCTAAACTATAGAAATCAGGATGATGATACTAGTATAGGGTAATGTAGTGTCTATGGTAAATTGTCATACATTCTTCTTCTCTACCACAGATTCCCACAAGGTCTCAGACTCCAAGATGGACAAATGCTTACAAGAAGAAACAGATGAAGACAGAGACAGAGTTGTCGATTTCCATCGTTACTTGTAATATTAAAAAGAAAGAGACAATCCCGCTTTTCTAAATGAGCTATCTAGGCTACTTACTATAGGCTACATATTTAAATCACCACTATAATAGTTATGTTTTATTTTATTGAGTAGGATTATACCTTTGTTTAATCTAATTAATACAATTACAAAGCTAACAATAAAAAGTATTATTATTGTGTAAGAAATGTATGGTCAAATGTAACAACAAATAATAACAAAGATAGCTAATAATGTAAGCATACTGTGTCCATAATAAGTATATAGGTTGTATGTTGGGAGGTTTTGGGAAAGAGCACAGTTAGAAAGATATGGCATATAGAAGCAAACCGGATGGACATCATGAAAATGATCGGAGAGGTTGAGAGTAGAAGAAGTTCAGGAGCAAAAAAATAAATAAATATATATATATATAATAGAATTATTGTAAAATTAACTGTGTCCATAAGGTGTAGATAGTAAGTATAGACCGGAAGTAGAGGCCTGGGCATTGTTGTTCACTAATTTACACCAAGTAGGGAAAGGATGGCGGGGTTGAAAAGTAATAAAGTGGAGTATATATATAAAAAAACATGGGGGATTGGAAGTGATGCAGACAATTACATTGATAGAAGATACAATCTATCTGCAATATTAAGCTGATCCACCCCCAAAAAAAATAATATATATATTTGAAAAAAAAAGAAATGTATGGTCTTTTTACATGTTGTTGTAAAGTTGACTAAAGTAGAAGCTCATCTTCTGTTTGCAGTAATTATATAGAAATTACTCATAAATTGCTAAAATTAGCTTGTACTTATGCAGATATTACAGATAGTAGTCTGTGGTATATTAATGTGTTTATTTTTTCACTTGGATGGCACTTTCAGAAGCTGACTATTAGATTGTCAGGATGGGTAATGTACTTTGTAGGTACACAATAATTACAAGTAAGTACCCCTCAAGATACACTTCACTTTAACTAACTAAATCCTAAACACTTAGTAATTACATTGTACTTATGCAGATATTACATGTATTCTGACTGTGGTGCGCTAATGTCTTTATCCTCCCACTTGGATGGTGCTTCCGGAAGCCCTACAATGAGGGCCAGGTTGTCAGGATGGGAAATGTACTATATAAGTACACATTAATTACAAGTAAGTATCCCTCAACATACACTTCATTTGAACTAGCTAAATCCTGTAACACCTAGTAATTACATTGTACTTATGCAGATAGTACATGCACTTTATGGTGTACTTGTGGGTTTATCCTCTCACTTGGAAGGCAAGTTTCAGGTTGTCATAATGGGTAATGTACACATTAATTATAACTACATTTTTAGCATCAACATTGAGTGGAGATTTTGAAGAGTGTGCATTCAAGGATAGATAATTAGAGCCTATGGAGCCTCCAACCTTTGTAATCTGGGACAACCAGCTCATCTGTCCATAAGCGAGTACAACCTTATAATAATATGCCATTTAGCAGACGCTTTTATCCAAAGCGACTTACAGTCATGTGCGCATACATTTTTACGTATGGGTGGTCCCGGGGATCGAACCCACTACCCTGGCGTTACAAGCGCCATGCTCTACCAATTGAGCTACAGAGGACCACAACCTTGTGACAGTTGTCACTGAATTGAATGCAAACACTAAATAGGTGAATTTAGTGGAAACATGCCCATTTGTAACAAGCATGGTAAAAAGCATTCATTCTTACACCTCTGTATTTACAGACTGCAATTACCACCAGTTACATGTTGTTATTACAGTGTAACTATGAGTTATTACAATTAACTACAAAAGCTGAAGAACATACGCACATCCAGGTACTTTCTGCAGCTGCTGCTCATGCTCCCAGGTGATATACAGTGGGGAGAACAAATATTTGATACACTGCCGATTTTGCAGGTTTTCCTACTTACAAAGCATGTAGAGGTCTGTAATTTTTATTATAGGTAAACTTCAACTGTGAGAGACGGAATCTAAAACAAAAATCTAGAAAATCACATTGTATGATTTTTAAGTAATTAATTTGCATTTCATTGTATGACATAAGTATTTGATCACCTACCAACCAGTAAGAATTCCGGCTCTCACAGACCTGTTAGTTTTTCTTTAAGAAGCCCTCCTGTTCTCCACTCATTACCTGTATTAACTGCACCTGTTTGAACTCGTTACCTGTATAAAAGACACCTGTCCACACACTCAATCAAACAGACTCCAACCTCTCCACAATGGCCAAGACCAGAGAGCTGTGTAAGGACATCAGGGATAAAATTGTAGACCTGCACAAGGCTGGGACGGGCTACAGGACAATAGGCAAGCAGCTTGGTGAGAAGACAACAACTGTTGGCGCAATTATTAGAAAATGGAAGAAGTTCAAGATGACGGTCAATCACCCTCGGTCTGGGGCTCCATGCAAGATCTCACCTCGTGGGGCATCAATGATCATGAGGAAGGTGAGGGATCAGCCCAGAACTACACGGCAGGACCTGGTCAATGACCTGAATAGAGCTGGGACCACAGTCTCAAAGAAAACCATTAGTAACACACTACGCCGTCATGGATTAAAATCCTGCAGCGCACGCAAGGTCCCCCTGCTCAAGCCAGCGCATGTCCAGGCCCGTCTGAAGTTTGCCAATGACCATCTGGATGATCCAGAGGAGGAATGGGAGAAGTTCATGTGGTCTGATGAGACAAAAATATAGCTTTTTGGTCTAAACTCAATCGCCGTGTTTGGAGGAAGAAGAAGGATGAGTACAACCCCAAGAACACCATCCCAAACATGAAGCATGGAGGTGGAAACATCATTCTTTGGGGATGCTTTTCTGCAAAGGGAACAGGACGACTGCACCGTATTGAGGGGAGGCTGGATGGGGCCATGTATCGCGAGATCTTGGCCAACAACCTCCTTCCCTCAGTAAGAGCATTGAAGATGGGTCGTGGCTGGGTCTTCCAGCATGACAACGACCCGAAACACACAGCCAGGGCAACTAAGGAGTGGCTCCGTAAGAAGCATCTCAAGGTCCTGGAGTGGCCTAGCCAGTCTCCAGACCTGAACCCAATAGAAAATCTTTGGAGGGAGCTGAAAGTCCGTATTGCCCAGTGACAGCCCCAAAACCTGAAGGATCAGGAGAAGGTCTGTATGGAGGAGTGGGCCAAAATCCCCGCTGCAGTGTGTGCAAACCTGGTCAAGACCTACAGGAAACGTATGATCTCTGTAATTGCAAACAAAGGTTTCTGTACCAAATATTAAGTTCTGCTTTTCTGATGTATCAAATACTTATGTCATACTTAAAAATCATACAATGTGATTTTCTGGATTTTTGTTTTAGATTCCGTCTCTCACAGTTGAAGTGTACCTATGATAAAAATTACAGACCTCTACATGCTTTGTAAGTAGGAAAACCTGCAAAATCGGCACTGTATCAAATACTTGTTCTCCCCACTGTATATTTATAACAACAATTCAATCTTTAGGCCTTCATCAGGCATCCACATCCCAGGTGGGGGTGGAAGGTCCTATGTATAGGGGCAGTACTCAGTGACATCACTTCCTGAAACAGGAGGTAAAAAATGTATAACATAGGTTCACAATATTAACATTCAATGTATGAAAATACACCACCGGTCAAAAGTTTTAGAACACCTACTCATTCAAGGGTTTTTCTTTATTTTTACTATTTTCTACATTGTAAAATAATAGTGAAGACATCAAAACTATGAAATAACACATATGGAATCATGTAGTAACCCAAAAAGTGTTAAACAAATCAACATATGTTTTATATTTGAGATTCTTCAAATAGCCACTCTTTGCCTTGATGACAGCTTTGCACACTCTTGGCATTCTCTCAACCAGCTTCATGAGGTAGTCACCTGCAATGCATTTCAATTAACAGGTGTGCCTTGTTAAAGGTTAATTTGTGGAATTTATTTCCTTCTTAATGCGTTTGAGCCAATTAGTTGTGTTGTGACAAGGTAGGGGGGGGAAGGGGGGGTATACAGAGGATAAGTCCATATTATGGCAAGAACAGCTCAAATAAGTAAAGAGAAACGACAGTCCATCATTACTTTAAGACATGAAGGTCAGTCAATACGGAACATTTAAAGAACTTTGAAAGTTTCTTCAAGTGCAGTTGCAAAAACCATCAGGCGCTATGATGAAACTGGCTCTCATGAGGACCGCCACAGGAATGGAAGACCCAGAGTTACCTCTGCTGCAGAGAATAAGTTCATTAGAGTTACCAGCCTCAGAAATTGCAGCCCAAATAAATATGATCATATACAAGGAATGCAATCAATATTTACAGTAATATACATACAATATTCTTACAATGTTCAATTAGGATCTTTTTTTTAAACACAATTTGGACATATTGAAACTACAAAAATGGTTTCATGTCAAACTCCTCGTTAAGGCCAAGAGGAGACTTTGTTGAGCCTGTGGATCCAGAAAGATTCCTTTTGAAGAAGTTTCCTCTCAATGTCCTCTCTCCTGCATGACATCTTGAACATTTCTATTCCAATGTATCTCAGAGAAGTATTAGGATGTCCAGCTTGTACAAAATTAACAGCAACCAGATTTTTTGTCTCACCTGTCCGTATATTGCTACGGTGGTCACAGATCCATGTCTTAAGGCTTCTGCAGGTTTTCCCTATGTAAGACAGACCACAAGGACATTTCAACATGTAAACAACATTGGTGGACATGCAGGTAATCAGGCCTTTGATCTTAAATCTTTGTCCTGTGCGGGGGTGGGTAAATGAATAATTACCCTCTGGAACCTTGTCCAAGAAAGTTTCCCTATTCTCTGGTGGATAATCAGATTTAACCACAATATCTCTCACGTTTGAGGGTCTTTTAAAGACTATATGTGGGGGATATTTAAAGCTGGGTTTCAATTGTGGGTCAGTATCAATAATGTACCAGTGCTTCCTGATAATGTCCTTAAATGCCTTCCCCAATGGTGAGTATTGGGAAAAGAATGAGGGGGCACATTCTGCTTTTTGTTTAACTTTTGGTTGAAGGCTTTCCAGCTGTGTAAGCCCTTCAAAACGATAATTGGCATGTTTTATCCAATTGTCTTTGTACCCCCTTTCCTTAAACCTTTGTGTGAGGTCCGTGGTCTGTTTCTGATAAGAAGCATTAGAGCTGCATTTTCTTCTGATGCGACTGAATTGACTTATAGGGAGACTTTTAATAAGTGGACGTGGATGAAAGCTGTCACCTCTAAGGAGGATATTCCTGTCCGTAGGTTTCCTATAGAAGTATACATCTGTTCCTTCATTGGACACTGTCTTAACAAACCTCCAAACGAGCTTCAATGCCATACAACACTCCTTCCGTAGCCTCCAACTGCTCTTAAACACTAGTAAAACTAAATGCCTGCTCTTCAATCGAACGCTGCTGGCACCCGCCCACCTGACTAGAATCACTACTCTCGGCGGGTCTGACCTAGAGTATGTGGACAACTACAAATACCTAGGTGTCTGGTTAGACTGTAAACTATCCTTCCAGACTCACATTAAGCATCTCCAATCCAAAGTTAAATCTAGAATCAGCTTCCTATTTCGCAACAAAGCCTCCTTCACTCATGCTGCCAAACATGCCCTCGTTAAACTGACTATCCTACCGATCCTTGACTTCGGCGATGTCATTTACAAAATAGCCTCCAACACTCTACTCAGCAAATTGGATGTAGTCTATCACAGTGCCATCCGTTTTGTCACCAAAGCCCAATATACTACCCACCACTGTGACCTGTACGCTCTTGTTGGCTGTTCCTCACTACATATTTGTCGCCAAACCCACTGGCTCCAGGTCATCTATAAATCACTGCTAGGCAAATTCCCACCTTATCTTAGCTCATTGGTCACCATAGCAACACCCACCCATAGTATGGGCTCCAGCAGGTTTATCTCACTGGTCATCCCCAAAGCCAACACCTCCTTTGGCCGCCATTCCTTCCAGTTCTCTGCTGCCAATGACTGGAACGAACTGAAAAAATCTCTGAAGCTGGAGACTCTTATCTCCCTCACTAACTTTAAGCATCAGTTGTCAGAGCACCTTACCGATCACTGCCCATCTGAAATTAGCCCATCCAACTACCTCATCCCCATATTGTTATTTATTTTGCTCATTTGCACCCCAGTATCTCTATTTGCACATCATCTCTTGCACATCTATCATTCCAGTGTTCATACTAAATTGTAATTATTTTGCACTATGGCCTATTTATTGCCTTACCTCCATAACTTGCTACATTTGCACACACTGTATATATATTTTCTGTTGTATTTTTGACTTTATGTTTTGTTTACCCCATATGTAACTCTGTGTTGTTGTTTTTATCGCACTGCTTTGCTTTATCTTGGCCAGGTCGCAGTTGTAAATGAGAACTTGTTCTCAACTGACTTACCTGGTTAAATAAAGGTAAAATAAATATAAAATAAAAATAGAGATCTGTAGAGAGGGAGGTTTTGTCCTTAATAACCATCATATCAACAAAACCTATTTGTGATAGGTCATAGTTAATGGTGAAATGAAGGTGTTCATTCATAGAGTTTAGATAAGCATGGAATTCCAAAAGTTCTTCAAAGGGAATCTTTCTGGAGCCACAGGCTCAACACACTGTCTCCTCTTGGCGTTAACGAGGAGTTTGACTTGAAACCGTTTTTATAGTTGTCCAAATTGTGTTTAAAAAATAAATCCTAATTGAAAATTGTATGAATATTGTATGTATTGTACTGTAAATATTGATTGCATTCCTTGTATATGATCATATATTTTGATACACTGAATGTTAATATTGTGAACCTATGTTATCCATTTTTTACCTCCTGTTTCAGGAAGTGATGTCACTGAGTACTGCCCCTATAAATAGGACCTTCCACACCCACCTGGGATATGGATGCCTGATGACGACCTAAGTGTTGAAACGTTGTTGTAAATAAATATAACTTGGGAGCATGAGCAGCAGTGTGCAGCGTTTTCCTTTCTGTTTTTTATTACAATTAACTACAATACTTGGTACAGTGTAATTACACCGTAATAAGGATCCAAGGAATTGAACACAGTTGGTAACGACGTTGTACCAAATGGTGACTGCTTGTACTTGTTTTGATGAATCCCCCAAAAACAAAGTAAATATTAGGTTAATGCTGCAATTACCATTTGACCGTTTACACCTTGTTATCTGTGTACTGTGAAATAAAATGCTACCAGTATCCATTCATCCTACCTCTTTCCTGCTCATTCATTCACATTCATTCATTATTTTCCCTCACACACACACATTCATACAATAGATTTAGTCTCTACCTCTAATTAACTTCTTCATATTCCTTCTCCATGTTCATTTATGCCTCTCCATCATGCACACTGCATTAATTCAATATGCTTCTTCCCTTCATATTCGCTGGGGAACATTAATTCTTGTTTTTACACACACACACGTATATTCATTCTGTACTCGTATTCATTCATAACGGCACACACATCCTGAGGCATACTGTCACTGGGGGAGATGACTGCCTGTTGCTGCACAGGAGGCGGTTCGAAAACACTGCAGGGGTGGGCGGGGCTGTGTGTGTGTGTGTTATGTCACAATGTCCCCAGGGGCTCTGCACAGGCAATCCTTTGTGAACATTCATTCATACACACAGACACACAAACACACACACACACCAGCAGACATAATACATAAGACCCCCCCCTTCATCTAATTACAGACATGGACCCACTTAGGCACTTAGACTCATCCACAGACATACATGTTCACATACACACACACACATACGCGTTCTCACACACACGCGTGCTCACACACACACAAACGTACACACACACACACATACACACACACAAACCCCATGTTGAGGTGGGTTAGCTAGTTGCGTGCAATGTGCTGCTGTTTGTTCCCTTCAGTGTACGGGGGCCTGCTGATTTCCATCCTAATGTAATGTGATTGGACAGTTTAAGGGCCAGTGTGATTTCAATAACTTGGCTCTCCGCCTCTCAGTATCTCTCGCACACCCACGTTCACAGCTTCCCCCACCTGAAGATGTATTGCCCAGACAGCTTGGAATGTCTGACTGAAATAAGGGACAAATCAACCTTTTTTTCTAAATAAGTGGTGTTTGAATTTGTTGATGAAATATGGGACATGATTGGTTGGTTGCGGGAGGCAGGACAAAGGGCCAAAATGCGGGCCTGTGGTCACCCTAAGTGGGAGGTTAGAAATAATCTGAGTCTATTGACGCACCCTTGAATCAATCTAAGTAACATAATAGAAAAATCCCCATCAATCCCCATCCGTCAATTTAATCTAGGGATATCTGTTTTTTTTTGCGTGGGCTGCATCTCAATCCACCACATCTGCTTATGTCAGCCTTCCACATCTGCAGTGGAAGGTGGCCGAGCTACGGCAGTGTTTGTCAGACCATGAGACATCCAGAAAATCGGTCTTCTCACGAAAACGTCTGTAGCGTCCAAATGATTTGGCTAATACTAACTAATATGATCACTCTGTAATGACCCTCCCACTGTCTGCCAAATTCTTTCTCTCTGTTTTCCTTAATAGGATGTCAGTGGGCGTAGCTGGGACGATCGTCAGCAAAATGGGAGACACCTGGGCTCGGGTGTGTCCCGGGGATAAATACACCTTTCCCCCATTCATCGAGGAGACTCTTTCCACGCAGACACACCATAGTTTTTTTGTTGTGGCATTTTGTGGCTTCTTTGTGTTAGTTTATTTTGGCACTACTCAACACCCCTCATCATCACCATCTACAGTGGCTTGCGAAAGTATTCACCCCCCTTGGTATTTTTCCTATTTTGTTGCCTTACAACCTGGAATTTAAATGGATTTTTGGGGCGTTTGTATCATTTGATTTGCACAACATGCCTACCACTTTGAAGATGCAAAATATTTTTCTTGTGAAACAAACAAGAAATAAGACAAAAAAACTAAAAACTTGAGCGTGCATAACTATTCACCCCCCAAAGTCAATACTTTGTAGAGACACCTTTTGCAGCAATTACAGCTGGAAGTCTCTTGGGCTATGTCTCTATAAGATTGGCACATCTAGCCACTGGGATTTCTGCCCATTCTTCAAGGCAAAACTGCTCCAGCTCCTTCAAGTTGGATGGGTTCCGCTGGTGTACAGCAATCTTTAAGTCATACTACAGATTCTCAATTGGATTGAGGTCTGGGCTTTGATAGGCCATTCCAATATATTTAAATGTTTCCCCTTAAACCACTCAAGTGTTGCTTGAGCAGTATGCTTAGGGTCATTGTCCTGCTGGAAGGTGAACCTCCGTCCCAGTCTCAAATCTCTGGAAGACTGAAACAGGTTTTCCTCAAGAATTTCCCTATATTTAGCACCATCCATCATTCCTTCAATTCTGACCACTTTCCCAGTCCCTGCCGATGAAAAACATCCCCACAGCATGATGCTGCCACCATCATGCTTCACTGTGGGGATGGTGTTCTCAGGGTAATGAGAGGTGTTGGGTTTGCGCCAGGCATAGCGTTTTCCTTGATGGCCAAAAAGCTCAATTTTAGTCTTATCTGACCAGAGTACCTTCTTACATATGTTTGGGGAGTCTCCCACATGCCTTTTGGCGAACACCAAACGTGTTTGCTTATTTTTTTCTTTTTTTCTGGCCACTCTTCCATAAAGCCCAGCTCTGTGGAGTGTATGGCTTAAAGTGGCCTATGGACAGATACTCCAATCTCCGCTGTGGAGCTTTGCAGCTCCTTCAGGGTTATATTTGGTCTCTTGGTTGCCTCTCTGATTAATGCCCTCCTTGCCTGGTCCGTGAGTTTTGGTGGGCGGCCCTCTCTTGTGGTGCCATATTCTTTCATTTTTTAAATAATGGATTTAATGGTGCTCCGTGGGATGTTCAAAGTTTCTGATATTTGCACGCACCACTTTTCCGTTATTTGTTTTTTTATAATTTTTTTAAACAAGTTACTTTTTTAATTTCACTTCACCAATTTGGATTATTTTGTGCATGTCCTTTACATGAAATACAAATAAAAATCCATTTAAATTACAGGTTGTAATGCAACAAAATAGGAAAAACGCCAAGGGGGATGAATACTTTTGCAAGGCACTGTATGCACGCATCCACTCACTTATACTACTGACTACTGACTACACACACTATTGTTGCTTGTATATAGTTACTTTATTTAATAAATATATTCTCGTTATTTCTTTATCTCTGCGTTGTCTCACTCTTTGTTACGGGCTATGAGGCAGTTCGTAACAACTATGGAAAGATGTGACTCTCACGAACACAATGATGTTCTCCGTTTTGATCTACATACCCCACAGGACTTATCTGAAAGTAACCTAGTACCGGTTAAAGAAATGAATGGAAGTATGGAGGTAGTTTTGTGGCAACAAAGAAAAAGGGTTAAATATGTGTCCAAAAATATATATTTTTACTGAGCTTTCTTGTACTGTATCTCCTAGATATAGGACAGACACTTCAAAACCATATTCCTTATGATTTATCTTTTGACTGTGTGTTTTGCCATTTATAAATGTGTTATTCAATGCATGGGCTTTTACATATATTTATTTATACCTACAGTGGTCCTAAAATTCAAAATCAAATAGCTAAATGATCCATGGTATTACCATCTTAAAACAATTCCATATGCTAGCTTAGTAGCATCTTCATATGTGACACAAAACAGTTCCACAATGTTTTCAGTTAGACAGCATAGCAAAATTACTAAATGAAAAACATAACTAAATAATACAGTCAATAAATATCAATTAATAAGATTCATAATTGAATGTGAATGACAATATTATGCTTAATAAAACATCAACACTTCTTCAAGTGAGTCAATGTGAAATAGTTTTTGAAGTGTGGGTGATATCCTTAATCGGGGGAAAGTTACTGAGAAGAAAGAATGTCATCGTCATTGACATAGAAAATGGTACAGGTATTGTTGTCTCAATGTTTTGGGCATAAAGTGACTCCATCTTCAGCTTGACTAATTCAACCGTTAAAGGTGCACTCCAAAGCTTTCTATATCTGGGAGCCAGAAAACTTTCTGATTGAGAGGGGGTCAAATACTTATTTCCCTCATTAAAATGCAAATCAATTTATAACATTTTTGACATGCTTTTCTGGATTTTTGTTGTTGTTATTCTGACTCTCACTGTTCAAATAAACCTACCATTAAAATTATAGACTGATCATTTCTTTGTCAGTGGGCAAACGTACAAAATCTGCAGGGATCAAATACTTTTTTCCCTCATTGTAGGTGCCTTACTCTGGGCGCACACCGAGCAGGAGGAGACATACACCCTCACCTCCTTATCCAAGGTAGGCTACCAGTACTTTCCGGTCAGGCAGCGTACTGTATGACCGATACCTTGGTGACCAGAGGAGGTGGACGTGTGTGCCCAATAGATCACGGACAAGAGAAGGCACGTACTGCAGCCCAGCTGGACACTGAGTTGGAGATGGCTCTGTGCGTAGCGCCCGCTCTATGTCAGCGAACATCCCCATACTGCCGGCGCCACAAAGCAGGAGGCCGGGAGTATGGGGGTGTTGTCTATGGGCCTCTCCTCTGTGTCGTACAGCCGTGACAGTGCGTCTTCCTTCACGTTCTTCGTACCCGGGATGTAAGATAGGGTCAAATCAAACCAGGTGAAGAACAGGGCCCATCTGGCCTGGCGAGGGTTCAGCCTCCTCGCTGCCCAGATGTACTCCAGGTTACGGTGGTCTGTCCAGATGAGGAAAGGGTGTTTCGCCCCTCGAGCCAGTGCCTCCACATGGTCAGGGCTCGGACAACTGCCAACAGCACCTGACTCACCAACGTCGTAGTTCTGCTCAGGGGCGGAGCTTGGGTGGCGTGCCCGAGTGTTGAGATAGGACAGTGCCTATTCCTACCTCGGACGCATCCACCTCCACTACCAACGGTAGTGATGGATTGGGATGGGCCGTACCAGGGCTGAGGTGAACAGAACCCTCAAGTTACTGAAGGCCCTGTCAGCCTCAGCAGACCAGCGGGGACGGCCCACCCTTCAACAGTGATGTGATGGGAGCGGCGACCTTACCAAAGCCCTGGATAAACCTCTGATAGTAGTTGGCAAAGCCAATAAAGCGCTGCATCTCCCTAATCGTGGTTGGAGTCAGCCAATTATGCACCCCTGAAATGTGATCTCCCTCCATCTCCACACCTGAGGTGGTATTGCGATATCTGAGGAAGGAGAAGGACTGTTTTCTGCCTTCGCATAAAGGTCATGTTCCAACAGTCGGCCCAGCACTTTGCCGAACAGGGATACAGCGCGAGTGGAATACACCAGAATGTCATCGATGTAGACCACTACGCCGCGACCAAACATGTCCCGAAACACTTCATTCACAAAGGACTGGAAGACAGATGGAGCATTCATGAAACCGTAAGTCATCACCAGGTATTCGGAATGCCCCGTGGTTGTGCTGAATGCTGTCTTCCACTCGTCCCCCTCTCGGACACGCACCAGGTTGTACGCAATCCGGAGATCTAATTTTGTGAAGAAGCGCGCCCCATGCATTGACTCGATCACAGATTGTATAGTTGGTTGTATAGTGCTAACCAGGGAAGACCTAACACAACAGGGAAATCAGGAGACTCAATAATTAAAAAAAATAGACTTGCTCTTGATGAGTCTATTGCGTAACCATAGTGACTGGTGCTGTAACTTCCCTAACGAACCCGGACCCTAATGGTCGATTGTCAAGTGCTCTGATGGGGAGTGGAACGGATAGGGGAACCAATGTAATGCCTAGACTATGTGCAAATGACCTTTCCATAAAGTTCCCAGCTGCGTCTGAGTCGACCAGCGCCTTACACTGGGGAACTACCGTGTAATCAGGAAAGTGGATGTATGGTACAGTGCGCAGTAGAGGGCTCTGAACGAGTGTGGGTGTTCGATACCTGGGGTGATGCGTGAGTGCCCTGCCTGCCGCCTCCAGACCCAAAAGAACACAGATGACAGCGTGCAGCAGAATGTCCTCCTGTGCCACAAGAGTGACACTGGCGGTGTCGTCCTCCGCTCTCCCAGATCGCCGCTCCACCCAGCTCCATCATCTCGTGATCCGGGTTGTGGGGGGTGCCATGTCCACCAGTTGATCGAAAGACAACATGGTGTCCCGGCAGGCTACCTCCCTTCGGACGTCCTCTCGTAGATGGCACCGGAAGTGGTCGATGAGGGCCCGCTCGTTCCAACCAGACCCAGCCGCTAGAGTTAAAAACTCCAGGGCGAAGTCCTGCGCGGTCCTCGTCCCCTGCCTCAGGTGGACCAGCCGCTCACCCGTCTCTTCAGGCGGGTGATCGAAGACGGCCCGAAAGAGGCGAGCGAACTCCCCATAGTTGTCCAACACGGATGCTCCTTCACTCCAGACTGTGTTGGCCCACTCCAGCGCTTTCCCTGTAGGAGGAATCCCTGGCAGAGGGCAGCTGTCCCGTCAAAATCCCGTGGTCGAGATATGTGAATCCCCCTGGGTGCTGGGGTGTGGGTGGCTGGATCCGGTCGCTCAGCTGGTCCCGAAAGATCCATCGCTTCTCCCAAGCTGGTTAGCATAGTCAAATGTTCCCGGACCCGTGCCATGACTCCAGGCAGCTGCTCCTCTCCTGCTGACTCCATATTCGGGTGTGTGATTCTGTGATAAGGTGATTTTGAAGGAGTCAGGCACAGGAGGGTAAATCACAGAATAACTGCTGAACCACAGAGTTACGCAGTAATGTGTAAAAACTCTCCAGTTTGCAAAACAGGTGCACTGGAAAATACAAGGCACACGGGGAATATTCCCGGCGATACAAAATACACGGAGCTCCACCGAGGTTCCCTCTCCTCCACAATAAACAATCACACACAAAGACAAGGGGTCAGAGGGAACACTTATACAGGTACTGATGAGGGGATATGAACCAGGTGTGTGTATTAAACATGACAAAACAAATAGAAGGATGAGATGAGGAGCGGGCAGTAGCTAGAAGACTGGTGACGATTAAGCCGAAGCCTGCCCGAACAAGGAGAGGAGGCAGCCTCTGAGGAAGTCGGAGACATACATTCACACAGACCTTTTACACACACACACGCCAGGTATGGCATATGTGACACTTGTTGGCTGCTTTTCCTTCACTCTGAGGTCCAACTCATCCCAAACCATTTCAATTGGGTTGAGGTAGGGTGATTGTGGAGGCTAGGTCATCTGATGCAGCACTCCATCACTCTCCTTGATCAAATAGCCCTTACACAGCCTGGAGGTCTGTTTTGGGTCATTGTCCTGTTGAAAAACAAATGATAGTCCCACTAAGCGCAAACCAGATGGGATTGTTCCGTGTAGCTCAGTTGGTAGAGCATGGCGCTTGCAACGCCAGGGTTGTGGGTTCGATTCCCACGGGAGGCCAGTATGAAAAAAATGTATGCACTCACTAACTGTAAGTCGCTCTGGAGATAGAGTATGTGAGTATGTGCGTGTGTGTTTGTCCCACATCTGTTGTGGGGGGGTGAGGATGTTGGGGGGGGTATGGGATGGACCGCGGTAATTATTTGCTAGGACAATAATTGCTTGTCAATAAATTAAATGTAATACAATGGCAATCCGGGTTGTATGTTGAGATCCTGCGCATGAACTGCCGACATTGTTACGCATATTAATTGATAATGATGGAAAATAAGATATGCAGGATATTTGAATAGATATATATTTTTAAATAGTTATATATATAGAGAGGTGACAGCATTGAAAATGCTTTTGGCGGTTAATCTGCTTCTGATTTGTGGGTGGCACTGTGTCCTGTTGTCGATGGATGGGTCCTGGCCTCTCGGGGCCCTAGGGATCCGGAGGGACGTGGGTGGGATGCCGATCACTGGGATGACGGCTCAACTTGGGATGGGGAGGGGCTTTAGAGGGGGAATTAGTGGAGAACAATTGAAGGGTTACTTAGTAGCAAAGCAAATATCATGGTACAGCTACAGTGGGGAGAACAAGTATTTGATACACTGCCAATTTTGCAGGTTTTCCTACTTACAAAGCATGTAGAGGTCTGTGATTTTTATCATATGTACACTTCAACTGTGAGAGACGGAATCTAAAACAAAAATCCAGAAAATCACACTATGATTTTTAAGTAATTAATTGCATTTTATTGCATGACATAAGTATTTGATACATCAGAAAAGCAGAACTTAATATTTGGTACAGAAACCTTTGTTTGCAATTACAGAGATCATACGTTTCCTGTAGGTCTTGACCAGGTTTACACTCACTGCAGCAGGGATTTTTGGCCCACTCCTCCATAAGACCTTCTCCAGATCTTTCAGGTTTCGGGGCTGTCGCTGGGCAATCACAGACTTTCAGCTCCCTCCAAAGATTTTCTATTGGTTTCAGGTCTGGAGACTGGCTAGGCCACTCCAGGACCTTGAGATGCTTCTTACGGAGCCACTCCTTAGGTGCCCTGGCTGTGTGTTTCGGGTCGTTGTCATGCTGGAAGACCCAGCCACGACCCATCTTCAATGCTCTTACTGAGGGAAGGGGGTTGTTGGCCAAGATCTCGAGATACATGGCCCCATCCATCCTCCCCTCAATACGGTGCAGTTGTCCTGTCCCCTTAGCAGAAAAGCATCCCCAAAGAATGATGTTTCCACCTCCATGCTTCACGGTTGGGATGGTGTTCTTGGGCTGCATCTCATCCTTACGGCGAGTGGAGTTTAGACCAAAAAGCCTCTATTTTTGTGTCATCAGACCACATGACCTTCTCCCATTCCTCCTCTGGATCATCCAGATGGTCATTGGCAAACTTCAGACGGGCCTGGACATGCACTGGCTTGAGCAGGGGACCTTGCATGCGCTGCAGGATTTTAATCCATGACGGCGTAGGTGTTACTAATGGTTTTCTTGAGACTGTGGTCCCAGCTCTCTTCAGGTCATTGACCATCGCCCTGCCGTGTAGTTCTGGGCTGATCCCTCACCTTCCTCATGATCATTGGGATGCCCCACGAGGTGAGATCTTGCATGGAGCCCAGACCGAGGGTGATTGACCGTCATCTTGAACTTCTTCCATTTTCTAATAATTGCGCCAACAGTGTTGCCTTCTCACCAAGCTGCTTGCCATGTCCTGTAGCCCATCCCAGCCTTGTGCAGGTCTACAATTTTATCCCTGATGTCCTTACACAGCTCTCTGGTCTTGGCCATTGTGGAGAGGTTGGAGTCTGTTTGATTGAGTATGTGGACAGGTGATACAGGTAACAAATTCAAACAGGTGCAGATTAATACAGGTAATGAGTGGAGAACAGGAGGGCTTCTTAAAGAAAAACTAACAGGTCTGTGAGAGCCGGAATTCTTACTGGTTGGTAGGTGATCAAATACTTATGTCATGCAATAAAATGCAAATTAATTACTTAAAAATCATACAATTTGATTTTCTGGATTTTTGTTTTAGATTCTGTCTCTCACAGTTGAAGTGTACCTATGAAAAAAATTACAGACCTCTACATGCTTTTTAAGTAGGAAAACCTGCAAAATCGGCAGTGTATCAAATACTTGTTCTCCCCACTGTATATGGACACTCAATCATTACGGTATTTTTTATTGGTAAATTTACAAACATATATAATGATAAATAGACTTGAAACTTGTATCTCATTATGGTGTATGGTTAAATAAGTATAGCCAGTTATAATTGTAATGGCTTAGCTGATAATAACAAAATAATAACAATATTTACATGGCTCAAAGAGAAGGAATATAATATCTATTGTTTACAGGAAACTCATTCAACACTTCTAGATGAAGTTGCGTGGAAAAAGGAATGGGGAGGCGAAATATACTTCTCCCATGGCAAAGAAATTCAAAAGGGGTGATGATATCAATTATAGTAATTTCGATCCGAATGTGCAAATTGTCCGAATAGATACGCAAGGTTGATGGATTATTTTAAATATGTTATTGGACCATAAACAGATATGGCTCATTAACCTTTACGGACCAAATAATGATGATACACACTTCTTTGACATTATATATATAATAAATTATCAACCCTGCAAGCAATTCAAGACAATATTATTGTGGTGGGGGGGGTTATTCTACTGTTTTAAATAGCTCAATGGACTGTAAAGGAAATCATACCACAAACAATCACCCACATGCTCTTAAGGAAATCGTGAATGTCATGGATACATTAAAACTAGTAGATATATGGAGACTTAAATATCCTGATCTAGTGAGATACACATGGCGGATACTCAATCAAGCTAGTCGTCTTGACTTTTTTCTTATCTCATTCTCGTTGGCACCAAAAGTTTAAAAAGGGTTGATAGGGGACAGAATGCGTTCGGACCTTCTTATAATTGGCATATACATTACTCTTACTGAATTTCCACGTGGACGAGGATATTGGAAATTTAATCAAAGCCTATTGGATGATAATTTATTTTTAACTAGGACAAAGGAATTTATAACAGACTTTTTCCGACATAACATAGGTACAGCAAATCCCCTTATTGTATGGGACACCTTTAAATGTGCCTTTAGAAGCCATGCAATTTAGTACTCATCTCGAAAACAAAAGCAATTTAGGTCAAAAGAGTTTATACTAACAAAGGAAATAGAAAGTCTAACAGAACAGATAGATGGCAATAAAAACTGTAACATAGAGGCTCAGAATAAATTAAAGGAAAAACAAAAAGAAATTGAGAAACTTATTCAAGAAAGATCAAGTGTAATGTATTATAAAAATAAAGCAAACTGGATGGAATATGGGGGAAAATGCACCAAGTTCGTTTTTAATCTTCAACATAGGAATGCTACCAAAAAGAATTTAATGAAACTGGTTACAATTGACGGAGTAACCCATGATTCACCAAATTATATTTTGAATGAGGAAACAAAGTACTTTAAGCATATGTTTTCATTTCAGTCGCCCCCATCTTCTCTAACTGAAGCTAATTGTAGAGATTATTTTTCTTCTATTGATAATGTAAAATTAACAGAAATACAGAAATACTCATGTGAAGTTGAAATTACAGAGGAGGAACTTCTGGATGCAATTAAAGACTTTAAGTCCGGGAAAACTCCAGGGTTGGATGGCATACCAGTTAAGGTATACCAAACCTTTTTTGATATACTAAGAGGACCGTTATTAGCATGTTTTAACCACTCCTATGTAAATGATAGATTATCTGACACTCACGAAGAAGATCTCATTATTACTGAAACAGGATACAAGTGGAAAATATAAAGATCCAGTCCATTAAAAAAATTGGAGGCCCCTTACACTTCAGTGTTGTGATGCAAAATGTATAGCGCATAGAATAAAAAAGGTATTGTCGGATATTATTCATTCTATTCAGACAGGTTTTTTACATGGAAGATACATTGGAGATAATATAAGGCAAGTATTGTAAACAATAGAACACTATGGAACATCTGGGAAACCAGGCCTGCTATTCATAGCAGACTTCGAAAAGGCATTTGATAAAGTAAGACTGAGGTTTATATATAAATGCCTGGAGCATTTCCATTTTGGAGAATATAAAATGGGTCAAAATCATGTATAGTAACCCTAGGTGTAAAATAGTAAATAATGGCTATTTCTCAGAAAGTTTTAAACTGTCAAGAGGAGTGAAACATGGTTGTCCACTATCGGAATATCTATTTATTGTGGCCATCGAGATGTTAGCTATTAAAATCAGATCCAACAATAATATCAGGGGATTATAAATCCAGGGTTTAAAAACAAAGGTGTCATTGTACGCTGATGAGTCATGTTTTCTTTTAAATCCACAACTAGAATCCCTCCACAGCCTCATAGAGGATCTAGATACATTTTGTAACCTCTCTGGATTACAACCAAATTATGACAAATGTACTGTACAGTAAGGGAAAGAAGTATTTGACCCCTCTGCAAAACATGACTTAGTACTTGGTGGCAAAACCCTTGTTGGCAATCACAGAGGTCAGATATTTCTTGTAGATGGCCACCAGGTTTGCACACATCTCAGGAAGGATTTTGTCCCACTCTTCTTTGAAGATCTTCACCAAGTCTTTAAGGTTTCGAGGCTGACGTTTGGCAACTCGAACCTTAAGCTCCCTCCACAGATTTTCTATGGGATTAAGGTCTGGAGACACTCCAGGACCTTAATGTGCTTCTTCTTGAGCCACTCCTTTGTTGCCTTGGCCATGTGTTTTGGGTCATTGTCATGCTGGAATACTCATCCACGACCCATTTTCAATGCCCTGGCTGAGGGAAGGAGGTTCTAACCCAAGATTTGACGGTACATGGCCCCATCCATCGTCCCTTTGATGCAGTGAAGTTGTCCTGTCCCTTAGCAGAAAAACACCCCCAAGCATGTTTCCACCTCCATGTTTGATGGTGGGGATGGTGTTCTTGGGGTCATAGGCAGCATTCCTCCTCCTCCAAACACGGCGAGTTGAGTTGATGCCAAAGAGCTCGATTTTTGGTCTCATCTGACCACAACACTTTCACCCAGTTCTCCTCTGAATCATTCAGATGTTCATTGGCAAACTTCAGATGGCCCTGTATATGTGCTTTCTTGAACAGGGGGGACCTTGCGTGGCGCTGCAGGATTTCAGTCCTTCACAGTGTAGTGTGTTACCAATTGTTTTCTTGGTGACTATGGTCCCAGCTGCCTTGAGATCATTGACAAGATCCTCCCGTGTAGTTCTGGGCTGATTCCTCACCGTTCTCATGATCATTGCAACGAGGTGAGATCTTGCATGGAGCCCCAGGCCGAGGGAGATTGACAGTTATTTTGTGTTTCTTCCATGTGCGAATAATCGCATCAACTGTAGTTACCTTCTCACCAAGCTGCTTGGCGATGGTCTTGTAGCCCATTCCAGCCTTGTGTAGGTCTACAATCTTGTCCCTGACATCCTTGGAGAGCTCTTTGGTCTTGGCCATGGTGGAGAGTTTGGAATCTGATTGATTGATTGCTTTTGTGGACAGGTGCTCTTTATACAGGTAACAATCTGAGATTAGGAGCACTCCCTTTGAAGAGTGTTCTCCTGAAATCTCAGCTCGTTACTGTATAAAAGACACCTGGGGAGCCAGAAATCTTTCTGATTGAGAGGGGGTCAAATACTTATTTCCCTTTATTAAAACTGTAAATCAATTTATAACATTTTTGACATTCGTGTTTCTGGATTTTTTTATTGTTATTCTGTCTCTCACTGTTCAAATAAATTTACCATTAACATTATAGACTGATAATTTCTTTGTCAGTGGGCAAACGTACAAAATCAGCAGGGGATCAAATACTTTTTCCCTCACTGTATTACGTATTGGATCACTAAAAATACAATTTTTACAGTACCATGTAGTTTACCAATAAAATGGTCTGATGGTGATTTGGATATACTCGAATACATATCCCAAAGGAAATAAATGATCTCACTTCAATACATTTTAATAGAAAGTTAGCAAAAATAGATAAGATCTTGCTACCATGGAAAGGTAAATACCTGTCAATTTGTGGAAAAATCACCCTGATTAACTCTTTAGTATTATCCCAGTTTACCTATTTGCTTATGGTCTTGCCTACGAGCGAACAGTTTTTTAAATTATATGAGAAAAAAGATTCAATTTTATTTGGAACGGCAAGCCAGACAAAATTAAACGGGCCTATTTATATAATGAATATGAATTCGGAGGACAGAAATTATTAAATATTAAAGCATTAGATCTATCACTAAAAGCTTCAGTTATACAAAAGCTATACTTAAATCCGAACTGGTTCTCTAGCAAATTAGTAAGATTGTCTCACCCAATGTTCAAGAATGGCCTTTTTCCCTTTATTCAGATTACAACCACTCACTTTCAGTTATTTGAAAAGGAAATAATCTCCCAAATATCACTATTTCTAAAACAAGCCATAGCAAGTTGGTTGCAATTTCAATTTAATCCTCCAGCAACGACAGAACCAATAATGCAACAAATATTGTGGTTAAACTCAAATATACGAATTGACAACAAAATATTTTTTGTTTGACAAAAAAAAAAAAATATATATATATATAATCTTCATAAATGATATCATCGGTCGCACACATGCAGCTAACAAAAATATATGGAAATGTCTGCTCTACCCAAAATTACAACCAAATAATTGCAGCCTTACCGCAAAAATGGAAGAGGAAAGTGGAAGGGGGAGAAAGTAAGAAACTTGTCTGTCGGCCTTGCACTAAATAACATAATTGGTTAAGGAAAACTGTGATGAATAAAAAAGTATATCAGTTTCATTTAAGGACCAAAGGATTGACAGCCGTCCCATATAGATTGCAAAATAGTTTAGGAGTAATCGGAGAGGTTGAGAGTAGAGGAAGTTCAGGAGAAAATGTATGTGTATGTATGTATGTGTGTGTGTTTATGTATATATATATATATATATATATATATATATATATATATATATATATATATATATATATATTTATTTTTATTTTATTTTTATATATATATACAGTGGGGAGAACAAGTATTTGATACACTGCCGATTTTGCAGGTTTTCCTACTTACAAAGCATGTAGAGGTCTGTAATTTTTATCATAGGTACAATTCAACTGTGAGAGATGGAATCTAAAACAAAAATCCAGAAAATCACATTGTATGATTTTCAAGTAATTAATTTGCATTTTATTGCATGACATAAGTATTTGATCACCTACCAACCAGTAAGAATTCGGCTCACAGACCTGTTAGTTTTTCTTTAAGAAACCCTCCTGTTCTCCACTCATTACCTGTATTAACTGCACCTGTTTGAACTCGTTACCTGTATAAAAGACACCTGTCCACACACTCAATCAAACAGACTCCAACCTCTCCACAATGACCAAGACCAGAGAGCTGTGTAAGGACATCAGGGATAATATTGTAGACCTGCACAAGGCTGGTATGGGCTACAGGACAATAGGCAAGCAGCTTAGTGAGAAGGCAACAACTGTTGGCGCAATTATTAGAAAATGGAAGAAGTTCAAGATGGACGGTCAATCACCCTCGGTCTGGGGCTCCATGAAGATCTCACCTCGTGGGGCATCAATGATCATGAGGAAGGTGAGGGATCAGCCCAGAACTACACGGCAGGACCTGGTCAATGACCTGAAGAGAGCTGGGACCACAGTCTCAAAGAAAACCATTAGTAACACACTACGCTGTCATGGATTAAAATCCTGCAGCGCATGCAAGGTCCCCCTGCTCAAGCCAGCGCATGTCCAGGCACATCTGAAGTTTGCCAGTGACCATCTGGATGATCCAGAGGAGGAATGGGAGAAGGTCATGTGGTCTGATGAGACAAAAATATAGCTTTTTGGTCTAAACTCCACTCGCTGTGTTTGGAGGAAGAAGAAGGATGAGTACAACCCCAAGAACACCATCCCAACCGTGAAGCATGGAGGTGGAAACATCATTCTTTGGGGACTGTTTTCTGCAAAGGGGACAGGACGACTGCACCGTATTGAGGGGAGGATGGATGGGGCCATGTATCGCGAGATCTTGGCCAACAACCTCCTTCCTCAGTAAGAGCATTGAAGATGGGTCGTGGCTGGGTCTTCCAACATGACAACGACCGAAAACACACAGCCAGGGCAACTAAGGAGTGGCTCCATAAGAAGCATCTCAAGGTCCTGGAGTGGCATAGCCAGTCTCCAGTCCTGAACCCAATAGAAAATCTTTGGAGGATCTGGAGAAGGTCTGTATGGAGGAGTGGGCCAAAATCCTGCCCTGCAGTGTGTGCAAACCTGGTCAAGACCTACAGGAAACGTATGATCTCTGTAATTGCAAACAAAGGTTTCTGTACCAAATATAAGTTCTGCTTTTCTGATGTATCAAATACTTATGTCATGCAATAAAATGCAAATTAATTACTTAAAAATCATACAACGTGATTTTCTGGATTTTTGTTTTAGATTCCGTCTCTCACAGTTGAAGTGTACCTATGATAAAAAATTACAGACCTCTACATGCTTTATAAGTAGGAAAACCTGCAAAATCGGCAGTGTATCAAATACTTGTTCTCCCCACTGTATATAAAACATGGGGGATTGGAAGTGATGCAGATAATTACATTGATGGAAGTTACAATCTATCTACCCCCCCCCAAAAAAAAATTATAATAATCAAATAATGTAAAATAAAAAAATAGAAAAAGGTTGCTCTGGATAAGAGCGTCTGCTAAATGACTAAAATGTAAATGGCGTATCGCTGCAGAATGCTGTGGTAGCCATGCTGGTTAAGTGTGCCTTGAATTCTAAATAAATCGCTGACAGTGTCACCAGCAAAGCACCCCCACTCCAGAACACTTCCTCCTCTATGCTTTACGGTGGGAAATACACATGCGGAGATCATCCATTCACACTCACAAAGCCACGGCGGTTGGAACAAAAATCTCAGATTTGGACTCCAGACCAAAGGACAAATTTCCACAGGTCTAATGTCCATTGCTCATGTTTCTTGGCCCAATCAAGTCTCTTCTTCTTATTGGTGTTCTTTAGTAGTGGTTTCTTTGCAGCAATTTGACCATAAAGGCCTGATTCACACAGTCTCCTCTGAACAGTTGATGTTGAGATGTGTCTGTTACTTGAACTCTGCGAAGCATTTATTTGGGCTGCAATTTCTGAGGCTGGTAACTCTAATGAATTTATCCTCCGCAGCAGAGGTAACTCTGGGTCTTCCATTCCTTGATGGTTTTTACGATTGCACTTGAAGAAACTTTCAAAGTTCTTGAAATGTTCTGTATTGACTGACCTTCATGTCGTATAGTAATGATGGACTGTTATTTATCTTTACTTATTTGAGCTGTTCTTGCCATAATATGGACTTGGTATTTTACCAAAAGGGATATATTCTGTATACCCCGTTTCTTACTCATTTCTTTGTTGAAGCACCTTAGGCAGCGATTACAGCCTTGAGTCTTCTTGGCTATGACGCTACAAGCTTGGCACTCCTGTATTTGACGAGTTTCTCAGAATCTTCTCTGCAGATCCTCTCCAGTTCTGTCAGGTTGGATAGGAGTGTCGCTGCACAGCTATTTTCTGGTCTCTCCAGAGATGTTAGATTGGGTTGAAGTCCGTGCTCTGGCTGGGCCACTCAAGGACATTCAAAGACAAAGAGTTCAATATTGGTTTCATCAGACTAGAGTATCTTGTTTCTCATAGTCTTTAGGTGCCTTTTGGCAAATTCCAAGAGGGCTGTCATGTGCTTCACTGAGGAGTGGCTTGCGTCTGGCCACTCTACCATAATTGATTGGTGGAGTGCTGCAGAGATAGTTATCCTTCTTGAAGGTTCTCCCATCTCCACAGAGGAATTCTGGAGCTCTGTCAAAGTGACCATCGGTTTCTTGGTCACCTCCTGACCAAGGCCCTTCTCCCCCGATTGCTCAGTTTGGCAGTTTTCTTCGATTTAAAAATGATGGAGGCCGCTGTGTTCTTGGGGACCTCAATGCTGCGGACATTTTCTTGTACCCTTCCTCATATCTGTGCCTCGACACAATCCTGTCTCGGAGCTGTACGGACAATTCCTTCGACCTCATGGCTTAGTTTTTGCTCTGACATGCACTGTCAACTGTGGGACCTTATATAGACAGGTATGTGCCTTTCCAAATCATGTCCAATCAATTGAATTTACCACAGGTGGACTCCAATGAAGTTGAAGAAACATCTCAAGGATGATCAATGGAAACAGGATGCACCTGAGCTAATTTATTTGTCTCATAGCAAAGTGTCAGTTTTTATTTTTAATAAATGTGCAAACATTTCTAAAAACCTGTTTTCACTTAGTCATTATGGGGTATTGTGTGTAGATTGATGAGGATTTGTATTTATTTAATCCATTTTAAAATAAAGTTGTAACGTAACAAAATGTGAAAAAAGTCAAGGGGTCTGAACACTTTCCGAATGCACTGTACCTGTACTCGGTGCAGCTGTGTCATGGGAATAACTGTGTCCTGGGGTAACTCAAACTTATTAAAATAATCGTCTTGTGCCCTAGGGACCCTGGTCAAAGTAGTGCACTATATAGGGAATATCATGCAATTTTGGATACAGCCTTAGTCTTGGACGGAGGGACCCATGTGATTGTTAGAGTGCAGCAAGTCCACATGTTGATGCAGCTTTACATGACAGCTGAGCTAATGGAAAGATGGTGTCGGTGAAAACTATTCCCAGGATTACTTGTTACTGTTGGGCGTGAAGGGCAGGCGATCGGCACCGGAGTGGCTGGAAGTAGGTACACATGTTCTGGGGGAGAGTCCGGGGAAACAATGTCCAGCCTCTGTGTCACGCCAAGGGCAAGGCATGCTTGGAATGTGTCAGCAGGGCAGAAATAGCATTCTGGGTAATTGAACGGGAAGGACATGTTCTCAACTTGAAAACAGGGTCAGAAGGGAAGACAGGCTGTGTTCCATTTGGCATAGCAAACTAACTACCAATGCATTACAAATTTTACATTTCAAACTCATTTGAGATGTTATTAGTTTGTAAAATTTAGGAAATGTAATGGTGGACATAGCCATAGAAATGGCAAATCACACTTTTGTGCATTACTCCCCACAGATGTTCCCGACCTGAAAACAGAGAGACAGAGGGAGGAGAGCCTGTATCCCATCAAATCAAATCAAGCTTTATTTCTATAGCACATTTCAGACATGAATGCAACACATTGCTCTTCACGGGAAAAAACTGAAATAAAAAACAATTAAAATAAAAACACAAATATTTACTACACAACAAACATAAGAGGATAAATAACTAAAGAATAACAATAAAAACTGAAAGACTAAGGAAGTATCCTAAGATCTCTTTGAAATATGTCCACAGTTTATTCCCCCCCTCGGGTTCTCTGGCAGGCTATTCCAGAAGCAGGCTGCCTCTCCATGCATCTTGGTCTTAGGCTTTGGGATGGTTAAAAGGCCAGTGTCAGAATACCTGATGGACCTACTGGGCACATACAGTGGGGAGAACAAGTATTTGATACACTGCCGATTTTGCAGGTTTTCCTACTTACAAAGCATGTAGAGGTCTGTCATGTTTATCATAGGTACACTTCAACTGTGAGAGACGGAATCTAAAACAAAAATCCAGAAAATCAAATTGTATGATTTTTAAGTAATTAATTTGCATTTTATTGCAAGACATAAGTTTTTTGATCACCTACCAACCAGTAAGAATTCCGGCTCTCACAGACCTGTTAGTTTTTCTTTAAGAAGCCCTCCTGTTCTCCACTCATTACCTGTATTAACTGCACCTGTTTGAATTTGTTACCTGTATAAAAAACACCTGTCCACATACTCAATCAAACAGACTCCAACCTCTCCACAATGGCCAAGACCAGAGAGCTGTGTAAGGACATCAGGGATAAAATTGTAGACCTGCACAAGGCTGGGATGGGCTACAGGACAATGGGCAAACAGCTTGGTGAGAAGGCAACAACTGTTAGCGCAGTTATTAGAAAATGGAAGAAGTTCAAGATGACGGTCAATCATCCTCGGTCTGGGGCTCCATGCAAGATCTCACCTCGTGAGGCATCAATGATCATGAGGAAGGTGAGGGATCAGCCCAGAACTACACGGCAGGACGTGGTTAATGACCTGAAGAGAGCTGGGACCACAGTCTCAAAGAAAACCATTAGTAACACACTACGCCAAAAATCCAGAAAATCACATTGTATGATTTTTAAGTAATTATTTTGCATTTTATTGCATGACATAAGTATTTGATACATCAGAAAAGCAGAACTTAATATTTGGTACAGAAACCTTTGTTTGCAATTACAAAGATCATATGTTTCCTGTAGGTCTTGACCAGGTTTGCACACACTGCAGCAGGGATTTTGGCCCACTCCTCCATACAGACCTTCTCCAGATCCTTCAGGTTTCGGGGCTGTCGCTGGGCAATACGGACTTTCAGCTCCCTCCAAAGATTTTCTATTGGGTTCAGGTCTGGTGACTGGCTACACCAATCCAGGACCTTGAGATGCTTCTTAGGGAGCCACTCCTTAGTTGCCCTGGCTGTGTGTTTCGGGTCGGTGTCTTGCTGCAAGACCCAGCCACGACCCATCTTCAATGCGCTCTTTACTGAGGGAAGGAGGTTGTTGGCCAAGATCTCGCGATACATGGCCCCATCCATCCTTCCCCTCAATACGGTGCAGTCGTCCTGTCCCCTTTGCAGACAAGCATCCCCAAAGAATGATGTTTCCACCTCTATGCTTCACGGTTGGGATGGTGTTCTTGGGGTTGTACTCATCCTTCTTCTTCCTCCAAACACGGCGAGTGGAGTTTAGACCAAAAAGCTCTATTTTGTCTCATCAGACCACATGACCTTCTCCCATCTCCTCCTCTGGATCATCCAGATGGTCATTGGCAAACTTCAGAAGGGCCTGGACATGCGCTGGCTTGAGCAGGGGGACCTTGCGTGCTCTGCAGGATTTTAATCCATGAGGCGTAGTGTGTTGCTTATGGTTTTATTTGAGACTGTGGTCCCAGCTCTCTTCAGGTCATTGACCAGGTCCTGCCGTGTAGTTCTGGGCTGATCCCTCACCTTCCTCATGATCATTGATGCCTCACGAGGTGAGATCTTGCATGGAGCCCCAGACCGAGGATGATTGACCGTCATCTTGAACTTCTTCCATTTTCTAATAACTGCGCTAACAGTTGTTGCCTTCTCACCAAGCTGTTTGCCCATTGTCCTGTAGCCCATCCCAGCCTTGTGCAGGTCTACAATTTTATCCCTGATGTCCTTACACAGCTCTCTGGTCTTGGCCATTGTGGAGAGGTTGGAGTCTGTTTGATTGAGTATGTGGACAGGTGTTTTTTATACAGGTAACAAATTCAAACAGGTGCAGTTAATACAGGTAATGAGTGGAGAACAGGAGGGCTTCTTAAAGAAAAACTAACAGGTCTGTGAGAGCCGGAATTCTTACTGGTTGGTAGGTGATCAAATACTTATGTCATGCAATAAAATGCAAATTAATTACTTAAAAATCATACAATGTGATTTTCTGTCTCTCACAGTTTAAGTGTACCTATGATAAAAATTACAGACCTCTACATGCTTTGTAAGTAGGAAAACCTGCAAAATCGGCAGTGTATCAAATACTTGTTCTCCCCACTGTAACTCAAAAGCATGTCTGATATGTAGTGGGGTGCACAATTGTGGATTGATTTAAAAACCAATAGAATAATCTTAACATTTATTATAAAACTCAAAGGCAGCCAGATCAGAGATTTAAAAACGAATGTAATGTGTGCTCTCCATCTGGTCTTAGTCAGCACCAGTGCTGTAGCATTCTGTATGCTTTGCAGTTGACCAATGGCCTTCTTGGGTAGACCAGACAGGAGATCATTGCAGTGTAAGCCCTGCTTGTAATAAAAAGCATGGCTGAGTCTCTGTATCAGCCTGAGAGAGAAACAGCCACACCTTGGCAATGTTCCTCAGCTGGTCACAAATCCTAAGTGTGAATCGAAATGTAGTTTAGAATCAAAAATGACACCTAGGTTTTTTACCTGGTGTTTTATCTTTATTGCCCGTGAATTAAAATGTGTGGCCAGATTCTCTCTCTGTGCTTTGGCTCCAATAATAAGTACCTCGGTCTTGTCTTGATTTAGCTGGAGGAAGTCTTGAGCCATCCAAGTATTTCAATCACCAATACAGTTAATAATTTATCTGTGGAAGTAAAATCCTCTGGTGACACAAAAAAGCAAAGTCGTGTATCATCTGCGCAGCAGTGAAAATTAATGCTGTGCTTTCTGATAACGCTGCCAATGGGTAACATACAGTATATAAACTGAACAGTACCGGACCCAAAATCAAACCTTGAGAAGGCCACATGTGATATCTATTTTCTCTGAGTTATGTTCACCAAGGGTGACAAAAAAATCCTTGACTGGTTAAATAGGTCCTAAACCATTTAGAACTGGATCTGTTGGCATAGTAATGCAGTTGGCTTAGTAAGGCACTAGCTGTGTAGCCGTTGCACTAAACACTTCTAACTCATTTGAGAAGTTTTTAGTATGTTGTATTTAATTCAAGTTTCTTGGTTGGTTTCCAATTGAAGTGTGAATGGATTAGCTTACTGAGCTGGCCTTGCCTCTTGGGGAGCTATTAGCCTCCTGCTGGACTTTGTTCCAGCTCTACTATAACCCAACTGATTCTACTAATCAGCTCTGCAGGGACTTGATTAGCAGCTGAATCAAAGCATCTTAGAGTAGGAATGGTGATTTAGGTTCAGTTTTGCCTTTTAAGATCATCATGTATAATATAACATGGACAGGGGAGATTCACTGCTCCTCAGGACCTTGACTAGCTGAATTAAGTATGCTGGAGTAGGGCCAGAAAAACCTGCATACCCAGTATCTCTCCAGGAAGAGAGTTGGCTTACCACCCTAAACTAATGCTACCTCATGCCAACATTGCCACTCTTAAAGACATGCTCCAGAACTTTGGCGACTACTAAGTATTTTTAAACCTCTCACTTTGGGCTGGATGTGTCAATGTGTAGTTCATAAATGCATAATCTAAGAGCAGAACTATTGTCTTACCTTAATTAGCCACGAAATCCCTAGTTTGAAAGCGACAGTTTTTCTAGAATCTGTGCCACGCCATTTTCCCTACATTGTCCCCACATGGGCCAGCCCCCTAACAATTTGAGGTCAACCAATGAGCTTCAGCCCCTTTCCATTTGAGTGACAGCTAGCAAGAAGCACATCATGCACACACAGCAGAGCGAGAGAGAGAGCAATGACATGATGCACAAATCTGCACATATGTGATGCAGCACGCAATTTCAAGGGACCACTTTTGGCTCTTGAGCGCTACTTTTTTAGAACACTGGCTAAAAAGTATTAAAAATGTACCGAGAATCTCTTTAAGACTGACAAAGAATGGTGTTAGAAGTTTAGGAAAACTGAAAAGAGAAGATGCTCCTGTAGACTTCTATTTAGGCTATAACTGACCCTGGAAAATCCATCAACTAGACCTTTCCTTACTTTTCTGTGTTTTGTACACCTTAAATTGTATTACTTTGGTGTTAAAGAGGGCACTGTGACATGTTTACATCACTTGTTTGCATAGTGGTGGATATCAAAGGGAAAGTTTGACATGCACGTGCAGGTGCACGTGAACACTGTGACCACACACTTTTACTCCTTCCCTACTCTCTCTCTGTATCTTGACCAGCCATCCATCACACACACTCACACACACCTCATGTGTGTTCCGTCAGGGTAGCAGATGAGACTTTTAGATACCATTTAATCAGTAATGTGTTTTTCCCTGCTTCTGTTTGACTCAGTGTCCTCATGTAAAGTGCATCAGAACAACATGGGGCATCTGTGCCCTTGCTTTGCCACACACCCGCACTCACACACACATACACACACACACACTCCAGGGAAAATGATGCCTCACGCTGACGTGAATAATCTCTCTCTGTGTCGTTCTGTCCGTGTTTCTCCTTGCTTGTGTAGAATTACAACATTTTCTGAGGACATTTCCTTAAGTGTGTGTGTGTGTATGTGTGTGTCATTTCATTGAATAAGATAAATACGTTTTGGCATGTACATGTGAATTTGTGAGTGTATCTTTATACATGTAGACAAAATGTATATGCATTTATGCATGCAGTGCCTTCGGAAAGTGTTCAGACCCCTTGACGTTTTCCACATTATGTTACGTTACAGCCTTATTCTAAAGTGGATTAAATAGTTTTTTCCCCTCATCAATCTACACACAACACCCCATAATGGCAAAGCAAAAACATGTTTTGCAATGTATACACCAAAATATCACATTTACATAAGTATTCAGACACTTTACTAAGTACTTTGTTGAAGCACCTTTGGCAGCGATTACAGCCTCGAGTCTTCTTGGGTATGACGCTTCAAGCTTGCCACACCTGTATTAGGGAGTATTGGATGGGGATCGTCGCTGCACAGCTATTTTCAGGTTTGATCTGGTTCAAGTCCGGGCTCTCCCTGAGAAGGGCCTTCTCCTCTCTCCTCCACAATGACATCCAAAATATGAAATCCTAGCTGGCCAAGTCAGGCCAGGCACTAGACACTGCACTACATAAATTAAATAAAAAAATCTCTCTATGCAACATACATAAATCATCGCCAACCACCTATTAACATTTTAACGGCGTGACTAATAAAGTCGCAGCAGAATGCTTACATTGGATACCTCTTCAACGGAGTCTATTAATATTCACAGTGCCTTTAGAAAGTATTCACACCCCTTGAATTTATTCATGGTTTCAATTTAGATTTTTGTCACTGGTTTACACACAATATCCCATAATGTCAAAGTGGAATTCTGTTTTAGATTTTTATTCCAAATGTATTAAAAATGAAAATAAATATTCAACGCCTCTTTATGGCAAGCCTAAATAAGTTTAGGAGTAAAAATGTGTAACAAGTCACATAAGTTGCATGGACTCACTCTGTGCGATGGTGTTTAAAATTATTTTTTAATGACTACCTAATCTTTAGTACCCCACACATACAATTATCTGTAAGGTCCCTCAGTTGAGGAGTGAATTTCAAACACAGATTCAACCACAAAGACCGGGATGCTCCAATGCCTTGGAAAGAAGGGCACCTATTGGTAGATGGTACAAAAAAAAAAAAGCAGACATTGAATATCCCTTACAATGGTGAAGTTATAAATTACACTTTGGATTCTCTATCAATACACCCAGTCACTATAAAGATACAGGCCTCCTTCCTAACTCAGCTGCCGGAGAAGAAGGAAACCACTCAGGATTTCACCATGAGGCCAATGGTGACTTTAAAACAGTTACGGAGTTTAGTGGCTGTAATAGGAGAAAACTGAGCTTGGACCAACAACATTGTAGTTACTCCACAATATTAACCTAAATGACAGCGTGAAAAGAAGGAAGCCTGTACATAATACAAATATTCCAAAACATGCATCCTATTTGCAATAAGGCACTAAAGTAAAACTACAAAACATGTGGCAAGGAAATTACCTGAATACAAAGCGTCATGTTTGGGGCAAATCGAAAAACAACACATCACGAGTACCACTCTTCAAGCATGGTGGTGGCTACATCATGTTATGGGTATGCTTGTCATCGATTAAGGACTAGGATGTTTTTTTTTTAGGATAAAATTAAACGGAATAGTGCTAAGCACAGGCAACATCCTAGAGGAAAACCTGGTTCAGTCTACTTTCCAACGGATACTGGGAGACAAATTCACCTTTCAGCAGGACAATAACCTAAACCACAAAGCCAAATATACACTGAGTGTTCAAAATATTAGGAACACCTGATCTTTCCATGACAAGACTGATCAGGTGAATCCAGGTGAAAGCTATGATCCCTTATTGATGTCACCTGTTAAGTCCACTTCAATCAGTGTAGATGAAGGGGAGGAGACAGATTAGAGAAGGATTTTTAAGCCTTGAGACAATTGAGACATGGATCGTGTATGTGTGCCATTCAGAGGGTGAATGGGCAAGACAAAATATTAAAGTGCCTTTGAACTGGGTATGGTACTAGGTGCCAGGCAGCACCGGTTTGAGTGTGTCAAGAACCACTCAAAGGACATCCAGCCAACTTGACACAACTGTGGGAAGCATTGAAGTCAAAATGGGCCAGCATCCCTGTGGAATGCTTTCGACACCTCATAGAGTCAATGCCCAGACGAATTGGAGGCTGTTCTGAGGGCAAAAAGGGTTCAACTCCAATATTAGGAAGGTGTTCCTAATGTTTTGTACACTCAGTGTAAAAAGGATTTGCTTACCAAGACTACTCGTGACGTGACTTACTTTAATGTATGACTGTTATTTATCGAATCACCTATCTATGTTTAATTGTCACTCGATTAAATCAATCATGTAACAATTAACTAATTAGGAATTTGGGTCACCACGGAAGAAGTTATTTAACGAAGTTACCATCTCCCGAATTAACTCTTAGAAGATATATGTTATATATCGATAACAGTCACTTATTAAATAATTACTCTAATCAGTCTCATTGTCACGTTCGTTCAATGACGGGTCAGACCAAGGCGCAGCGTGATATGCGACATGTTTATTAAACTTATAAACACAACGACAAAACAACAAACGAAACGTGAAGTCCAAAGTAGAACACGGAACAAGATCCCACAACAGACAGTGCCAAAAAGGCTGCCTTAAGTATGGTCCCCAATCTGAGACAACGACCGACAGCTGCCTCTGATTGGGAACCACACAGGCCAACATAGAAATACACATACTAGAATACCACACATAGAAAAAAGCACAACAAGGAATATACACACCCTGACTCAACATATAAGAGTCCCCTGAGTCAGGCGTGACACTCATTCTGAACGCCGCATAATCCTTGAACCTGCAAAAACCCTAACCTTAACTAATGAATCAGCAATACACAAATTGGCTTAATTATTTATTTACTAACTAACTGTGGAAGTGAGAGACAGAGATTCAAACTATTGTAGTTAATTTGCGAAACTACGCTCACAGTAATCATAATACTTATGCACCTTAATAACGCTAATTCGATTAGAAATGCAACATGTATTTACGTGTTGTGTCCTCGATAGTTGAGTTGATGATGTTGGACTCTGGTTTGCCCACCTGAGATCTCTCAATGTCCTTGGTAGAGCTTCTGGTCGTAGTGGTGGTTAGAATGGTTACTTCAAATGTACCAGCGGTTGTCGGAGAGGGATTGTCCTTCCCAACTCGTGTCTTTAGTGAAAGTTCTCTAGACGACTATACATGCCAGCTGCAGACTGAGATGATAAGGTCTAGTGCATTGTCTTCTTTTTCACCTCGTGTAGAGGTTGAGAGTTTCAGAGTTCTCCACGCTTTCAAACGTGTGGACTAACGTCTCACGTTTTCTGGTCTTTCTAGTCTAACCATTTTGTAACGTGTAGCTTCAGCTTCACGCTCTTGGCTCTTGTAGAATGTCAACCATTTTAATCCATGGGGGCTTACTGGTCTGGTAGAAATTCAACCATTTTCAACGTTCGGCCCACGCTTCACGTTTGCTGGTCTAAAGGTTAATTTGTTTTTCAAGGCTTTTTATGCACTTGGGGTAAAAGGGGCGTTCCATCATGTTTGTGATCATCTGGGGCGTGGCCACTGACTGAGAACCAATCAATATGGAAAACAATAATCTCATCTAGAATGCTAAAATCACATTGTGTATCTTCACAAAAGTATTATTGTGCTGCCATCTTGTTAGAAGGTAACAGATTATTTTATTATAGTGATTAAGAGTGACTTTCATTGTGTTCCATAGTGTTTAGCGACCCCTAGTGGAGCTTTCTGGTACTTAGAATAATGTACGAAAACCCGAAGTAAAGTAGTCATTCTGCCTGCACGTAGACAAGCAGCTAGAAACAACGCTACTGTACAGTTCTTTCAGTGCAACTATTTCTTGTTACGCTTCAGCCTCGGAAAATATTTGTTTGTAAGTTCAATTCAAGCATATTGCAAGTGATGATAATATTGTTATTGACAGAATTGCTTACTTATCAATGTTAGTTGGTTACATTTACTCACGCAAATGTATTGACTTTCATGGATGCCGTTAGCTGTATTAGTTTGCTCGCAAGGTCATGTAAAAGAAGTGTAAAACAATATAGTTTGTTACTGTTTCTAGTGTAATATGCTTTGTTATTGTACAGAGGTGTTTGTACATTATTAGAGTAATGAAAGGAGTTGGCTAGTTGTTACTCATAGAGTAATTATCTATTTGGTTTGTCGTCATGCCAGATACATGGTAACTTGGCACTTGCTTTGTATTTATGCAACTTCAACCTGAAATGTATAATGTACAGTTACAGTATGTCAATGTGAATTGAATACTAAAGTATATTATTTTCTCTGTATTTGCAGTTTCACAACCATAAACGTTTTCAATACACATTCGTTCGGGAAAAGTCACGCCTTGGAAGTTTTATTGAAGACTCAATTGTTAGCTATCTGTCTAGTTTTGCACGGGAATGCAATTCCAGGGCAGAATAGTGAAAAAAACATCATCACGAGGCTCAAGCACAAGAATAATCGCACGTGGTGGTTATGATTCTACGTTCATTAGCCAACAAAGCCTCTTGATCCTAGGGATGACCAGCAGTCTACGATGCAGCAACCAGAGGCAAGTGTTCGACAGAAAGAGGAAGAGGAGCGAGTAAGAGAGATGGAGGAGCTCTTCAGATTGAGATTCAAGTCTCAGTCTACAAGATCAAGGTCATCAAAACAGTCAAGCAGTATCCTCAACTGTTTGTGAGTTGTGCAGCCATCAAAGCACGTGCCAAGGCGGACGCAGCGCGTGCTCGAGTCTCCTATGCTGAAAAGGAAGCTTCTGTGATGAAACAAAAGCGGAACTGGATGCAAGTTTATATGTTCTCCAAGTTGAGAGAACAGCTGCTGCTGCGTTGGCTGAAGCTGTAGCCTTTGAAGAAGCTGTAGAGTCTGAACGGAGAGAGCTCCACAGAGAACTCAACACAGGGACACAGCCCTTAAGTCCAGTCCAACGTACTTGTGAGTATGTGCAACAACATGCTAGGCCCTACTTTGCTGAAATGCCATTTGAAGTAGAGAGACACAAGAGCTTAGTGTTGACCCAGCTACAGGCCACAATCCAGAAAGTAGCAACAACGGAGCATGAGCAGAGACTCTCCGTGACAAAAAGAAATGAAAAGCAGCATGGTGGAAAGGGAAACAGACTACTTCCAATCACCGACACAAAGCTTCCTAGTCAGCAAGTGGCACCAGAATTTACCAAGTACCTCCTGCGCCGTGAGATGGTGAGTTCGGACTCCTGAAGTTTGATGATCGTCCTGAAAATTATTGGGCATGGAAAGCATCTTTTCTCAATGCGACCAGAGACTTGAATCTATCAGCCAGGGAAGAGTTAGACCATTACCAAGTGGCTGGGGCAGAGTTGTCTGAGCAAGCAAAGAGAATTAGATCTGTCTATATTCTCAATGCAACAGCAGGGCTTAACATGGTCTGGCAACGATTAGAAGAGTGCTATGGTACACGAAGTGATCGAGAATGCACTGTTGAAGAAAATTGATGAATTTCCAAAACTGTCAACTAAAGACAATCACAAACCAAGAGAACTGGGTGACACTTCTCGAACCTGGAGTGTGCTAAAGAAGAAGGTTACCTTCCAGGCCTCGCATCTGGACACATTTGTGGGGTAAAACTCCTATAGTAGAGAAACTTCCATTCAGTTTACAAGAGAAATGGATAGCATAGGGATCCAAATACAAGGGGGAGGACTATCGGGTAGCATTCCCACCATTCTCCGTTTTCTCCAGATTCATCAGGAACCAGGAAAATTAGAAACGACCCCAGCACCCCTCTACACCTCAACTACCCAGGTGTCGTGAAAAGTGAGTAAACCTGTCAGGTACAGCAGCAAGACACCTGTGACTGTACACAAACAGATGTGTCATCTGAGCCCTCAGACCACCAAACCAAACCCAGTAAGACAAAGGTTGAAAGCCCTGACCATCACTGTCCAATACATAAATAAGCCTCATCCTCTTAAAAAGTGAGCGGGTTTAGATACAAAACTCTAGATGAGCGCAAATCATATCTCAAAGAGAATGGCATTTGTTTCCGATGTTGTGGGTCAACTCAGCACAGAGCAAAGACTGTAAGGTGTCAATCAAGTGCTCCGAGTGTGACAGCGACAGACATCTGCTGCTCTGCATCCAGGTCCAGCTCCTTCAACGATAGACACCCCGCTAAGCAGAGAAAGAGCATGGCGGGGGAGCAAGGTGAAGATGCCTTCTATCAGTCACCTCAAAGTGTACCGAGATCGTGGTGAGGCAGCCAATCCAAGACTTCATGTTCAAATGCCTAGTCAAAAGCTTATCCAGCTGGGAAAAGAGAGAAAGCTGTCAAAATGTATGCAGTGCTTGATGAACAGAGCAACAAATCTCTGGCCAAGATAGAGTTTTTTCAACTCTTCAACATCAATGACAACTCTGCTCCATACACCATGAAGACCTGTTCTGGGGTAACAGAAACTTCAGGCAGGAGAGCCGCAACTTCATGGTGGAGTCTATAGACGGACACAAGCAGCTCACTCTCCCTACTCTGATAGAGTGTGACATGATGCCAGACGATAGAATGGAGATTCCTCTCCCCAGACATTGCGCATCATCATCCCCATCTGCAACCAGTGGTGGACAAAATTTCAGCTGTGGACCCAGACGCTCCCATCCTCCTGCTCTTAGGACGAGACATCTTAAGGGTACACAAGGTAAGAAGAACAAATCAATGGGCCCCACTGACACTCCTTATGCACAGCGACTCATCGGTGGGTCATACGTGGGTGAAGTTTGTCTGGGAACGGCTCACCGACCAGCCAGTGTTAACGTGTTCAGGACAAACATACTGCAAAAATGGCGACGTCTATCTGAGCCCGCCCTGACATCATCCAGGTGAAAGAGAACTACGTAGTGTAGCTCAGCAAATTTCTCTCTCCACAGGGCACTCGAGAGATCCAAGCACAACTGTGAACACAGACAGCCTGGGATGTTTCCGTGTTCAACAAAACAGCAAGACGATGATAAACCAGCACCATCTTTGTGGAAGACAAAGCTTTCTTGGACATTATGACAAACAGATTTTCCAGGATGATGGAAACAACTGGATGGCTCCACTACCCTTTCGCTTCCCCACTAGACGTCGTCTTCCTAATAACAGGAGCAGGCCATGAAGCGTCTCACATCACTTCGTAGGACTTTAGACAAAAGCCTGACATGAAACTTCAATTTATTGACTTCGTGCAAAAGATGCTGGATAACGACAAGCTGAACATTCTCCGACACTAGAGGGAGACAAAGAACGCTTGGTATCTGCCAATATTTGGTGTTTACCATCCACAAAAGCCTGAACAAATAAGAGTGGTGTTTGACTCCAGCGCTGATGTGTCAAGGCGTGTCACTGAACGACGTCCTGCTCAGGGGTCCAGACTTAAACAACACACTCTTGGCGTCTTAATGCGCTTCGCAAGATGGCATTGCACTAACGACAGATGTGCAACAAATGTTTTACTGTTTTGGTGTACGTGAGGATCACAGAGATTACTTAAGGTTTCTCTGGTAATGAAGACAACAACCCAGATAGAAACATAACTGAGTACAGGATGAAAGTCCATGTATTTGGGAATAGCCCTCACCAGCAGCCATCTACTGCATGAGACGAGCAGCTCTACAGGGTAGAGAAGGAATACGGGTCAGAACCCAAGCAGTTTGTAGTTGAGGAACTTTTATGTCGATGATGGGCTGATATCAGTAGCTACTCCAGAAGAAGCTATCAACATTATGAGAAAAACACAAGGCAATGTTGGGTCCAACAGGAAACTACACAAGATTGCATCCAATAGCAAAACAGTTATGGAAGCCTTCATGGAGGACCGTGCCAAGGACTTAAAAGACCCGGAACTCGGAGTAGATCCTCTCCCTTTTCAACGGAGCCTGGGACTTTCCTGAACTGAAACAGACAGCTTCACATTCCAGGTGTCCCCAATGAACTTCCCCACACGGAGAGGCATCCTGTCCACAGTGAATAGTCTTTATGACCCCCTTGGGTTTGTGGCTCAATAACAATGCAAGTGAAAGCCTTAATCAGAGAACTCTCTTCTGATCAGAGTGAGTGGGATGCCCCCTTCCCACAGAAAAAGAAGAGAGAATGGAAAATGTGGAAGGAATCTTTGATGGAGTTGGAACATCTGTATATTCAGCGGCCTACATCCTAGTCTCCTTGTCTACCACTCAAAGAAGAGAGCTGCACATCTTCTCGGATGCCTCTACAGTAGATAGGAGCGGAGCTACTCTGAGAGTTATTGACTCGGAAGGTCAATGCCATGTTGGATTTCCCGTCATGGGGGAAATCTAAATTGGCCCTCGACGCCCACACTATCCCACGCCTAGAACTGTAAGCGGTGTGCTAGCTGTTGAGATGTATGAACGATCAGAGACTAAATAGACATTGATGTAAATGCAGCCAAGTTCACACAGGGACAGTAAGATAGTTCTCGGTTACATCCACAATGTCACCAAAAGATTTTATGTGTATGTTGCCAATAGGGTAACTCGTATCAGGAAGTCTACCTTTCCAGACCAGTGGTGTTACGTAAACACTGACAGCAATCCAGCAGACCATGCAACCAGGCCCATACGAGCCGCACTCTTAAAGCACACCAGTTGGTTCTCAGGTCCCCCTTACTCTGGCTCAAGCAAACTCAAGTGAGTCTGAGACCATCAATTTTGACTGAGAGCCTGACGCAGACGCAGAGATTCGGCAGACGTCACTGTCTTCGTCACTAAGGTTTCTGGAGCTCAATTCGGCTCTCTTCGCTTTGAGAGGTTCTTGAACTGGAAAGCTCTCAATCGAGCCAAGCATGACTCATTCATGTTGCCAGATCCTTTCACGAAAGTCGGACGACAACAACTTTGCAGAGGCTGGCATCAGTGTAAAAAACCATGCAGTACACAAGTGAGTTGTCACAAGCCAAAACACAATCATTCACTTGTGTGCAACATGAAGCCTTCAAAGAGGAATTCAAATGCCTTGAGAAAGGAAAAGAGTTACCAAAACAAAGTACACCTCAAAAAGCTGAACCCAGTGATTGATGAGGATGGGTTGCTGAGGGTGGAGGCCGATTATCCTCTGCCGAATCCTGTCACAAGACGAAAAACATCCTCTCATCATCCCACGGACGCATCATGTCGCCACTCTGCTGGTAAGACATTATCACAAGCAAGTGGCTCACCAGGGCCGTCATTTTTCAGATGGAGCTTATTCGAGCAGCAGGCTTCTGGATTATTGGGAGCAAAACATCTGGTCTCTGGTATCATCCACAAGTGTGTCACCTGGCCGTAAGGTTAGAGGAAAGTCAGTTGACCAAAAGATGGGCGGACTTACCTGCAGACAGACTCACATCAGAGCCACCATTCACCTGAGTGTTGGACTTGATGTGTTTGGACCATGGAATGTCATAACTCGTCGCACTAGAGGTGGTAGTGTCGACTCAAGCGCTGGGCGGTACTTTACATGTATGTCTACAAGAGCAGTCCATATTGAGCTCATCGAATCCATGTCCACATCCAGCCGTCAAGGCTTGAGGGTTTTTCTCTATCCGTGGTCCAGCAAAAGTGCCGATCTGATCGAGGTACAAACTTTATAGGTGCCTGCAGGGAACTGGGAATTGACACAAATGACTCAGAGTTGACTAACATACCTCTCAGTACAAGGGATGTACTTGGATATTTAATTACACTCAGCTCCTCATATGGGTGGTTCTTGGGAGAGACTCATTGGGGTTGCCAGACGTATCCTTGATGCTATGCTGTTTCAGACGGGCTCCATTTCGTCTCACACAGTTGAGGTCCTGAGCACTCTATGTCTGAAGTTAAGGCAATAATCAATGCGAGACCCCTAGTTGGCCAGTGTCAACCATCCTGAAATGCCTGCCATTCTTACACCCTCAATGTTACTGACACAAAAGACCAACGCTACCTCCAGCCCCCTCTCGGATATTTCCACATGAACGATCTTCAATGGAAAACAGTGGAAGCAAGTCCAGTGTCTCGTTGACACTTTTGAAAAAGGTGGAGACAGGAGACCTGACAACACTGCAGAGACGCAGAAAATGGACAGCAGAAAAGCCAAATGTGAAAAGTGGGAGATGTTGTCTTATTGAAAGACAGTCAGACGCACAGAAATGACTGGCCAGTCGGACTTGTGGTCAAAACCTTTCCCAGTACTGACGAAAAGGTCAGGAAAGTAGAACTAAAGGTTGTCAAGCAAGGGATTGCTAAGTGTTTCTGAGACCAATCTCAGAGATTGTTGTTCTTCTTTCTGAAGCATCCTAGAGGCAAAATATTTTATTTCATAGTGGCACAATTTCATTATACCAGGCGGGAGTGTGCTGCCATTGCTTAGAAGGTAACAGATTATTTTATTATAGTGATTAAGAGTGACTTTCATTGTGTTCCATAGTGTTTAGCGCCCCTAGTGGGAGCTTTCGGTACTTAGAATAATGTACGAAAACCCGAAGTAAAGTAGTCATTCTGCACGGCAGACAAGCAGCTAGAAACAACGCTTACTGTACATGGTTCTTTCAGTGCAACTATTTCTTGACGTCAGCTCTGAACAAATTATTTGTTTGCAAGTTCAATTCCAAGCATATTGCAAGTGATGATAATATTGTTTTTGATCAAATTCGTTTACTTATCAATGTTAGTTGGTTACATTTACTCACGCAAATTGCATTGACTTTCATGGATGCCGTTAGCTGTATTAGTTTGCTCGTGTGTCATGTAAAGAAGTGTAAAACATACTATAGTTTGTTACTGTTTCTAGTGTAATATGCTTTGTTATTGTACAGAGGTGTTTGTACAATTAGAGTAATGAAAGGAGTTGGCTAGTTGTTCCTCATAGAGTAATTATCTATTTGGTTTGTCGTCATGCCAGATACATGGTAACTTGGCACTTGCTTTGTATTTATGCAACTTCAACTTGAAATGTATAATGTACAAGCTACAGTATGTCAATGTGAATTGAATACTAAAGTATATTATTTTCTGTATTTGCAGTTTCACAACATAAACGCTTTTCAATACATTCGTTCAAGAAAAGTCACGTCTTGGAAGTTTTATTGAAGACTCAGTTGTTAGCTATCTGTCTAGTTTTGCACGGAACACAATTCCAGGGCAGAA
>NW_025536775.1:0-2500 GCF_020615455.1 Coregonus clupeaformis
CAGTGGGGGAAAAAGTATTTAGTCAGCCACCAATTGTGCAAGTTCTCCCACTTAAAAAAGATGAGAGAGGCCTGTAATTTTCATCATAGGTACACGTCAACTACGACCAGACAAAATGAGAAAAAAAAATCTGAAAATCATATTGTAGGATTTTTCCACATGAATTTATTTGCAAATTATGGTGGAAAATAAGTATTTGGTCAATAACAAAAGTTTCTCAATACTTTGTTATATACCCTTTGTTGAAATGACACAGGTCAAACGTTTTCTGTAAGTCTTCACAAGGTTTTACACACTGTTGCTGGTATTTTGGCCTATTCCTCCATGCAGATCTCCTCTAGAGCAGTGATGTTTTGGGGCTGTCGCTGGGCAACACAGACTTTCAACTCCCTCCAAAGATTTTCTATGGGGTTGAGATCTGGAGACTGGCTAGGCCACTCCAGGACCTTGAAATGCTTCTACGAGCCACTCCTTCGTTGCCCGGGCGGTGTGTTTGGGATCATTGTCATGCTGAAAGACCCAGCCACGTTTCATCTTCAATGCCCTTGCTGATGGAAGGAGGTTTTCACTCAAAATCTCACGATACATGGCCCCATTCATTCTTTCCTTTACACGGATCAGTCGTCCTGGTCCCTTTGCAGAAAAACAGCCCCAAAGCATGATGTTTCCACCCCCATGCTTCACAGTAGGTATGGTGTTCTTTGGATGCAACTCAGAATTCTTTGTCCTCCAAACGCGACGAGTTGAGTTTTTACCAAAACGTTCTATTTTGGTTTCATCTGACAATATGACATTCTCCCAATCCTCTTCTGGATCATCCAAATGCACTCTAGCAAACTTCAGACGGGCCTGGACATGTACTGGCTTAAGCAGGGGGACACGTCTGGCACTGCAGGATTTGAGTCCCTGGTGGCGTAGTGTGTTACTGATGGTAGGCTTTGTTACTTTGGTCCCAGCTCTCTGCAGGTCATTCACTAGGTCCCCCCGTGTGGTTCTGGGATTTTTGCTCACCGTTCTTGTGATCATTTTGACCCCACGGGTGAGATCTTGCGTGGAGCCCCAGATCGAGGGAGATTATCAGTGGTCTTGTATGTCTTCCATTTCCTAATAATTGCTCCCACAGTTGATTTCTTCAAACCAAGCTGCTTACCTATTGCAGATTCAGTCTTCCCAGCCTGGTGCAGGTCTACAATTTTGTTTCTGGTGTCCTTTGACAGCTCTTTTGTCTTGGCCATATTGGAGTTTGGAGTGTGACTGTTTGAGGTTGTGGACAGGTGTCTTTTATACTGATAACAAGTTCAAACATGTGCCATTAATACAGGTAACGAGTGGAGGAGAGAAGAGCCTCTTAAAGAAGAAGTTACAGGTCTGTGAGAGCCAGAAATCTTGCTTGTTTGTAGGTGACCAAATACTTATTTTCCACCATAATTTGCAAATAAATTCATAAAAAATCCTACAATGTGATTTTCTGGATTTTTCTTTCTCAATTTGTCTGTCATAGTTGATGTGTACCTATGATGGAAATTACAGGCCTCTCTCATATTTTTAAGTGGGAGAACTTGCACAATTGGTGGCTGACTAAATACTTTTTTTCCCCACTGTATAGTCCGGCTGAAGGAGAAGAGGATCTGGTAAAATAAGGCTACGTTGCTAATATCATCCAGGTAGCTAGCTAGCTATATAGCTTCTTTGCAACAACAACAAAAAAACGAGCCTAGTATCCACGGCACATTGTACATATCTGACTGCTACTAGGATAGTATTATGTACAAGACACAAGACCAAATGCATAAATAAGACATTCAAATATTAGTTAAATAAAATATGGTACGGTAAATGTAAATGTTCAATATATATTTCGTTGTTTTTTTTTTGGGATCAAGGTAGCTTGTAGCTAGTTAGCTGACAGCGAAGATGTCCACTAGAGATGACACGCAGGATCTTGCAGGGATTTGTAGTCTTGCACGATGTCTACTTGATGCTAATTAGCATTTAACATCTGAGAGTAAATATAGACTAATATATTGATAAAAGTCACCTTGTCCGGAGAGATTTACCATGGTTATCAAAAGCGTCACGCCAGGGTAAGCCTGCACGAAACACAGGCCTTGTTTTGAAGTGGGTCTAAAAAGTCAGGTGTTGGGCTGGTGTGTGTTCTGTGTTCCCTCAGTGAGGAGCCGCCAGAGGGCAGAGGGACTGACGTCATGTGGTTCTGTGTTCCCTCAGTGAGAGCCGCCAGAGGGCAGAGGACTGACGTCATGTGGTTCTGTGTTCCCTCAGTGAGGAGCCGCCAGAGGGCAGAGGGCAGAGGTCATGTGGTTCTGTGTTCCCTCAGTGAGGAGCCGCTAGGGAGAGCAGAGGACTGACGTCATGTGGTTCTGTGTTCCCTCAGTGAGGAGCCGCCAGAGGGCAGAGGACTGACGTCATGTGGTTCTGTGTTCCCTCAGTGAGGAGCCGCTAGAGAGGCAGAGGACTGGCGTCATGTGGTTCTGTGTTCCCT
>NW_025536775.1:10000-49937 GCF_020615455.1 Coregonus clupeaformis
GCTCCAGGTCATCAGACTGGCCCTGGGTCATGATCTGTTCTGAATACGCTCCAGGTCATCAGACTGGCCCTGGGTCATGCTCTGTTCTGAATACGCTCCAGGTCATCAGACTGGCCCTGGGGTCATGATCTGTTCTGAATACGCTCCAGGTCATCAGACTGGCCCTGGGTCATGATCTGTTCTGAATACGCTCCAGGTCATCAGACTGGCCCCTGGGTCATGCTCTGTTCTGAATACGCTCCAGGTCATCAGACTGGCCCCTGGGTCATGCTCTGTTCTGAATACGCTCCAGGTCATCAGACTGGCCCCTGGGTCATGCTCTGTTCTGAATACGCTCCAGGTCATCAGACTGGGCCCCTGGGTCATGCTCTGTTCTGAATACGCTCCAGGTCATCAGACTGGCCTGGGGTCATGATCTGCTTCTGAATACGCTCCAGGTCATCAGACTGGCCCTGGGTCATGATCTGTTCTGAATACGCTCCAGGTCATCAGACTGGCCCTGGGGTCATGATCTGTTCTGAATACGCTCCCAGGTCATCAGACTGGCCCTGGGTCATGCTCTCTTCTGAATACGCTCCAGGTCATCAGACTGGCCCTGGGTCATGATCTGTTCTGAATACGCTCCAGGTCATCGGACTGGCCCTGGGTCATGCTCTGTTCTGAATACGCTCCAGGTCATCAGACTGGCCCTGGGGTCATGATCTGTTCTGAATACGCTCCAGGTCATCAGACTGGCCCTGGGTCATGATCTGTTCTGAATACGCTCCAGGTCATCAGACTGGCCTTGGGTCATGATCCAGGGCCAGTCAGATGACCCGGAGCGTACAGATCAGGGTTGGGTTATAAAAAAATATCTGAAACTTTGAACATCCCACAGAGCACCATTAAATCTATTATTAAAAAATTGAAAGAATATGGCACCACAACAAACCTGCCAAGAGAGGGCCGTCCACCAAAACTCACGGACCAGGCAAGGAGGGCATTAATCAGAGGCAACAAAGAGACCAAAGATAACCCTGAAGGAGCTGCAAAGCTCCACAGCGGAGATTGGAGTATCTGTCCATAGGACCACTTTAAGCCGTACACTCCACAGAGTTGGGCTTTACGGAAGAGTGGCCAGAAAAAAGCCATTGCTTAAAGAAAGAAATAAGCAAACACATTTGGTGTTCGCCAAAAGGCATGTGGGAGACTCCCCAAACATATGGAAGAAGGTACTCTGGTCAGATGAGACTAAAATTGAGCTTTTTGGCCATCAAGGAAAACGCTATGTCTGGGCGCAAACCCAACACCTCTCATCACCCCGAGAACACCATCCCCACAGTGAAGCATGGTGGTGGCAGCATCATGCTGTAGGGATGTTTTTCATCGGCAGGGACTGGGAAACTGTTCAGAATTGAAGGAATGATGGATGGCACTAAATACAGGGAAATTCTTGAGGGAAACCTGTTTCAGTCTTCCAGAGATTTGAGACTGGGACGGAGGTTCACCTTCCAGCAGGACAATGACCCTAAGCATACTGCTAAAGCAACACTCGAGTGGTTTAAGGGGAAAACATTTAAATGTCTGGGAATGGCCTAGTCAAAGCCCAGACCTCAATCCAATTGAGAATCTGTGGTATGACTTAAGGATTGCTGTACATCAGCGGAACCCATCCAACTTCAAGGAGCTGGAGCAGTTTTGCCTTGAAGAATGGGCAAACATCCCAGTGGCTAGATGTGCCAAGCTTATAGAGACATACCCCAAGAGACTTGCAGCTGAAATTGCTGCAAAAGGTGGCTCTACAAAGTATTGACTTTGGGGGGGTGAATAGTTACGCACGCTCAAGTTTTCTGTTTTCTTGTCTTATTTCTTGTTTCACAATAAACAATATTTCGCAAGCCACTGTACCTTTTGAATTTGGATCCCGCGACGCGGTTGGCATCAAATCAAATCAAATTGTATTCGTCACATGCGCCGAATACAACAGGTGTAGACATTACATTGAAACTGAAGATGGACCACAGGAAGGTTGAGGTTGAGGCGGATTGGAAAACCAACCACCGGCTCAGGTGACAAGCCCAGGCCGATAGTGGTCAAGTTCCTGAGGTTCAAGGACAAGGTAGCTGTTCTGGAAGGAGCCAAGAACTTGAGAGGAACGTATATCTTCCTCAACGAGGACTATCCTGAAGCTGTGCGCCAGAAGAGGAAATAACTTATCCCAGCCATGAAAGCTGCCAGAGTGCGTGGTGACATTGCTTACATTCACTATGACAGGCTCATTGTCCACCCTCCCTCTATAAAGCCTGGAAGGGATGAGAGAGCCAAGCCTATGGGTTCATAGCTTCAGCAGACAGCCATGCAATCTCCATAGCCAAACATTGGCAGTAGAATGGCCCGTACGGAAGAGCTCAGTGATTTTCAACTTGGCACCGTCATAGGATGCCATCTTTGCCAACAAGTGAGTTAGTCAAATTTCTGCCCTGCTAGAGCTTCCCCGGTCAACTGTAAGTGCTGTTATTGGGAAGTGGAAACGTCTAGGAGCAATAACGGCTCAGCCGCGAAATGATAGACCACACAAGCTCACAGAACAGGACCGCCGAGTGCTGATGCGCTCACTATCGAGTTCCAAACTGTCTCTGGAAGCAACGTCAGCACAATAACTGTTCGTCAGGAGCTTGATGAAATGGGTTTCCATGGCGGAGCAGCTGGAGTGGTGTAAAGCTCGCCGCCATTGGACTCTGGAGCAGTGGAAACGCGTTCTCTGGAGTGATGAATCACGCTTCAACATCTGGCAGTCCGAAGGACGAATCTGGGTTTGGCGGCTGCCAGGGAGAACGCTACCTGCCCCAATGCATAGTGCCAACTGTAAAGTTTGGTGGAGGAGGATTAATGGTCAGGGGCTGTTTTTCATGGTTCGGGCTAGGCCCTTAATTTCAGTGAAGGGAAATCTTTAACGCTACAGCAAACAATGACATTCTAGACGATTCTGTGTTTCCACCTTTGTGGCAACAGTTTGGGGAAGGCCCTTTCCTGTTTCAGCATGACAATGCCCCTGTGCACAAAGCGAATTCCATATACTGTCCATACCGTCTATACACACCATTATACAGTGGGGAAAAAAAGTATTTAGTCAGCCACCAATTGTGCAAGTTCTCCCACTTAAAAAGATGAGAGAGGCCTGTAATTTTCATCATAGGTACACGTCAACTATGACAGACAAATTGAGAAAAAAATCCAGAAAATCACATTTGTAGGATTTTTAATGAATTTATTTTCAAATTATGGTGGAAAATAAGTATTTGGTCACTTACAAACAAGCAAGATTTCTGGCTCTCACAGACCTGTAACTTCTTCTTTAAGAGGCTCCTCTGTCCTCCACTCGTTACCTGTATTAATGGCACCTGTTTGAACTTGTTATCAGTATAAAAGACACCTGTCCACAACCTCAAACAGTCACACTCCAAACTCCACTATGGCCAAGACCAAAGAGCTGTCAAAGGACACCAGAAACAAAATTGTAGACCTGCACCAGGCTGGGAAGACTGAATCTGCAATAGGTAAGCAGCTTGGATTGAAGAAATCAACTGTGGGAGCAATTATTAGGAAATGGAAGACATACAAGACCACTGATAATCTCCCTCGATCTGGGGCTCCACGCAAGATCTCACCCCGTGGGGTCAAAATGATCACAAGAACGGTGAGCAAAAATCCCAGAACCACACGGGGGGACCTAGTGAATGACCTGCAGAGAGCTGGGACCAAAGTAACAAAGCCTACCATCAGTAACACACTACACCGCCAGGGACTCAAATCCTGCAGTGCCAGACATGTCCCCCTGCTTAAGCCAAACACACCGCCCGGGCAACGAAGGAGTGGCTTCGTAAGAAGCATTTCAAGGTCCTGGAGTGGCCTAGCCAGTCTCCAGATCTCAACATCATAGAAAATCTTTGGAGGGAGTTGAAAGTCCGTGTTGCCCAGCGACAGCCCCAAAACATCACTGCTCTAGAGGAGATCTGCATGGAGGAATGGGTCAAAATACCAGCAACAGTGTGTGAAAACCTTGTGAAGACTTACAGAAAACGTTTGACCTGTGTCATTGCCAACAAAGGGTATACAACAAAGTATTGAGAAACTTTTGTTATTGACCAAATACTTATTTTCCACCATAATTTGCAAATAAATTCATTAAAAAATCCTACAATGTGATTTTCTGGATATTTTTTCCTCATTTTGTCTGTCATAGTTGACGTGTACCTATGTTGAAAATTACAGGCCTCTCTCATCTTTTTTAGAGTGGGAGAACTTGCACAATTGGTGGCTGACTAAATACTTTTACCCCACTGTATACATACAGTATACATATATATATATATATATATACAGTACCTTCGGAAAGTATTCAGACCCCTTCACTTTTTCCACATTTTGTTACGTTACAGCCTTATTCTAAAATGGTGGTCCTCTGTAGCTCAGCTGGTAGAGCATGACGCTTGTAACGCCAAGGTAGTGGGTTCGATTCCCCGGGACCACCCATACGTAAAAATGTATGCACGCATGACTGTAAGTCGCTTTAGATAAAAGCGTCTGCTAAATGGCTTATTATTATTATTATTATTAAAATTGATTTTTTTTAAATTCCCCTCATCAATCTACACACAATACCCCGTAATGACAAAGCAAAAACAGGTATTTAGAAATGTTTTGCTAATTTATTAAAAATAAAATATCACATTTACATAAGTATTCAGAACCTTTGTTGAAGCACCTTTGCCAGCGATTACAGCATCGAGTCTTCTAGGGTTTGACGCTACAAGCTTGGAACACCTGTATAGAATCGGCTTCCTATTTTGCAACAAAGCCTCCTTCACTCATGCTGCTAAACATGTCATGAGCCCTCTCACTCCACCGGGTTACCACCTTAATGTGTTTCCACTATCTTCCACTCTGCTCATCTCTCTCTCTCTACTCAGCCTAACGAGCTCCACCTGTCCCTGCTCTGCTCGGCTCTAATTACTCTGCCAGCTGCGCTGCATTACCCACTAACCTCTCCCAGTATTTAAAGTCCCGTCTTTCAGCTCTCCTTTGTCAGATCGTCTGCAAAGCTCACACCCGGAACCTGTGTGCTCACGCTTCTGGCTCACCCTTGTTTTGTGACCCCGGACCTGCCTGATTCTTGGATACTCTTCTGCCCCAGGAAAACCAGACCTGCTTTCTGCCATTACGACTCCTGACTACTCTTCGACCCCGGTAACTCTCACCAGCCTTCTGCCTTGCTACAACGTATTTGGATTTCCCTTGAACTGTACTTCTGCCTGTTTTCATCCGCCCCGTTGTGTCTGTGTTTCCTCCCCCCAGGACTTCTGGACCACCAACCACCGGCGTCATCGGGACGCATCGCTGCCACTGGGGGGAGGCACAGACCCAGCACACTGGGCAGGGATAACCCCTGGAGCCTTCACTCACTCCCTACTTCCCTTTTCCCTTAAGTTTAAATAAACTTTCTGGTGTGACGCAATTGTGGTCCCTCTTGTCGTCTGTCTGAACCGTGACAAAACATGCCCTCGTAAAACTGACTATCCTACCGATCCTTGACTTCGGCGATGTCATTTACAAAATAGCCTCCAACACTCTACTCAGCAAATTGGATGTAGTCTATCACAGTGCCATCCGTTTTGTCTCCAAAGCCCCATATACTACCCACCACTGTGACCTGTACGCTCTCGTTGGCTGGCCCTCACTACATATTCGTCGCCAAACCCACTGGCTCCAGGCCATCTATAAATCACTGCTAGGCAAATCCCCGCCTTATCTTAGCTGAAGCTGGAGACTCTTATCTCCCTCACTAACTTTAAGCATCAGTTGTCAGAGCAGCTTACCGATCACTGCACCTGTACACAGCCCATCTGAAATTAGCCCACCCAACTACCTCATCCCCATATTGTTATTTATTTTGCTCATTTGCACCCCAGTATCTCTATTTGCACATCATCTTCTGCACATCTATCACTCCAGTGTTAATACTAAATTGTAATTATTTACAGTATGAAAAATGTATGCACTCACTAACTGTAAGTTGCTCTGGATAAGAGCGTCTGCTAAAATTACTAACATGTAGCTCCAACAGTGCAGTATAATTGGTCCAATTTTGACATTTTCACTTTAGGGGTGAACTCGCTTTTGTTGCCAGCGGTTTAGACATTAATGGCTGTGTGTTGAGTTATTTTGAGGGGACAATAAATGTACACTGTTATACAAGCTGTCCACTCACTACTTTACATTGTAGCAAAGTGTCATTTCTTCAGTGATGTCACATGAAAAGATATACTCAAATATTTACAAAAATGTGAGGGGTGTACTCACTTTTGTGAGATACTGTATGTATATATATACAGTACCAGTCAAAAGTTTGGACACACCTACTCATTCAAGGGGTATTCTTTATTTTTTTACCTGGAATGCTTTTCCAACAGTCTTGAAGGAGTTCCCACATATGCTGAGCACTTGTTGGCTGCTTTTCCTTCACTCTGTGGTCCAACTCATCCGAAACCGTCTCAATTGGGTTGAGATCCGGTGATTGTGGAGGCCAGGTCATCTGATGCAGCACTCCATCACTCTCCTTCTTGGTCAAATAGCCCTTACACAGCCTGGAGGTGTGTTGGGTCATTATCCTGTTGAAAAAAAAACAAATTATAGTCCCACTAAGCCCAAACCAGATGGGATGGCGTATCGCTGCAGAATGCTGTGGTAGCCATGCTGGTTAAGTGTGCCTTGAATTCTAAATAAACCACTGACAGAGTCACCAGCAAAGCACCATCACACCTCCTCCTCCATGCTTCACGGTCAGAACCACACATGTGGAGATCATCCATTCACCTACTCTGCGTCTCACAAAGACACAGCGGTTGGAACCAAAAATCTCAAATTTAGACTCATCAGACCAAAGGACAGATTTCCACCGGTCTAATGTCCATTGCTCGTGTTTCTTGGCCCAAGCAAGTCTCTTCTTCTTGTTGGTGTCCTTTAGTAAAATTTGATTTGATTTGAGATTTAGTAGTGGTTTCTTTACAGCTATTCGACCATGAAGGCCTGATTCACGCAGTCTCCTCTGAACAGTTGATGTTGAGATGTGTCTGTTACTTGAACTCTGTGAAGCATTTATTTGGGCTGCAATTTCTGACCTGGTAACTCTAATGAACTTATCCTTTGCAGCAGAGGTAACTCTGGGTCTTCCATTCCTGTGGTGGTCCTCATGAGAGCCAGTTTCATCATAGCACTTGATAGTTTTTGCGACTGCACTTGAAGAAACTTTAAAAGTTCTTGAAATGTTCCATATTGACTGACCTTCATGTCTTAAAGTAATGATGGACTGTCATTTCTCTTTGCTTATTTGAGCTGTTCTTGCCATAATATGGACTTGGTCTTTTACCAAATAGGACTATCTTCTGTATACCACCCCTACCTTGTCACAACACAACTGATTGGCTCAAACGCATTAAGGAGGAAAGAAGTTCCACAAATTAACTTTAAAGAAGGCACACCTGTTAATTGAAATGCATTCCAGGTGACTACCTCATGAAGCTGGTTGAGAGAATGCCAAGAGTGTGCAAAGCTGTCATCAAGGCAAAGGGTGGCTATTTGAAGAATCTCAAATATAAAATATATTTTGATTTGTTTAACACTTTTTTTGGTTACTACATGATTCCATATGTGTTATTTCATAGTTTTGATGTCTTCACTATTATTCTACACTGTAGAAAATAGTAAAAATAAAGAAAAACACTTGAATGAGTAGGTGTGTCCAAACTTTTGACTGGTACTGTATATATATATTCCTGACTCTGACATTGCTTGTTCATTTCTTTATTTTTTGGGGATTTGTGTGTATTGTTTTGTATTGTTAGGTATTACTGCACTGTTGGAGCTAGAAACATAAGCATTTCGCTGCACCTTCGATAACATCTGCAAAATCTGTGTACGCGTCCAATCACTTTTTATTGGATTGGAAGATGGATTGGATGGATTGGATATCTCTCTCTCTCTCTCTCTCTCTCTCTCTCTCTCTCTCTCTCTCTCTCTCTCTCTCTCTCTCTTTTGCGCTCTAACTCTCTTTTGCGCTCTCTCTCTCCCTCCCCCTCTCTTCCTCCCACCGTTTCGCTTCCCCTCTCTCTCCCCCCCCCCTCTTCCTCTCTCCCCGCCAGCCTTTGAGGAGCCAGTCCCTGATGATCGTTACCATGGTATCTACTTTGCGATGCTATTGGCCGGCGTGGGCTTCCTGCTTCCCTACAACAGCTTCATCACTGACGTGGACTACCTTCACCACAAGTTCCAGGGTAACAGACACACTCCACCCACGGTGTTGTAAGCGACCCTGCATTCATAAAGCACGTAGACTACGTCAATGGAACTAGCTTCCTGGAAGCCGTATCCTGACCAGAACCTTGTGGGTTTGACAACTCCACTCTCTCCCTATTTCATGACAGGACAGAGAGAGGTAGAGAGGAAAGATACCAGAGATTATCTGGAGGCAGCAGACGACCCCAGTGTTAGAATTCTGTTGTATTGTTCTGTCTTCCATTGGGGAATGAATCATGTGCTTTTCTCCCGCTCTCTCTGTGTGTGTGTGTGTGTGTGTGTGTGTGTGTGTGTGTGTGTGTGTGTGTGTGTGTGTGTGTGTGTGTGTGTAGGAACCTCCATAGTATTTGATATGAGTCTGGTGTATATCATGGTGGCTCTAGTCGCTGTCATACTAAACAACATCCTGGTGGAGAGGATCAGTCGACACACACGAATCACCGTGGGTGAGTAATTCAACATTGTTAATTGACCAACGTGACATTTTGAATGTTCAAATATTCGAAGTAAAGTGGTTAAGGTTAGAGTATATTAATATTCTAAGTAAAGGGGTTAGAGTATATTAATATTCTAAGTAAAGGGGTTAGGGTATATTAATATTCTAAGTAAAGGGGTTAGGGTATATTAATATTCTAAGTAAAGGGGTTAGGGTATATTAATATTCTAAGTAAAGGGTTATGGTTAGAGTATATTAATATTCTAAGTAAAGGGGTTAGGGTTAGAGTATATTAATATTCTAAGTAAAGGGTTATGGTTAGAGTATATTAATATTCTAAGTAAAGGGGTTAGAGTATATTAATATTCTAAGTAAAGGGGTTAGGGTATATTAATATTCTAAGCAAAGGGGTTAGAGTATATTAATATTCTAAGGAAAGGGGTTAGGGTATATTAATATTCTAAGTAAAGGGGTTAGGGTATATTAATATTCTAAGTAAAGGGGTTAGAGTATATTAATATTCTAAGTAAGGGGGTTAGGAGTATATTAATATTCTAAGTAAAGGGGTTAGGGTTAGAGTATATTAATATTCTAAGTAAAGGGGTTAGAGTATATTAATATTCTAAGTAAATGGGGTTAGAGTATATTAATATTCTAAGTAAAAGGGAGTTAGAGTATATTAATATTCTAAGTAAAGGGGTTAGGGTATATTAATATTCTAAGTAAAGGGGTTAGGGTTAGAGTATATTAATATTCTAAGTAAAGGGGTTAGAGTATATTAATATTCTAAGTAAAGGGGTTAGGGTATATTAATATTCTAAGTAAAGGGGTTAGGGTTAGAGTATATTAATATTCTAAGTAAAGGGGTTAGAGTATATTAATATTCTAAGTAAAGGGGTTATGGTATATTAATATTCTAAGTAAAGGGGTTAGAGTATATTAATATTCTAAGTAAAGGGGTTAGAGTATATTAATATTCTAAGTAAAGGGGTTAGGGTTAGAGTATATTAATATTCTAAGTAAAAGGGTTATGGTATATTAATATTCTAAGTAAAGGGGTTAGAGTATATTAATATTCTAAGTAAAGGGGTTAGGGTATATTAATATTCTAAGTAAAGGGGTTAGAGTATATTAATATTCTAAGTAAAGGGGTTAGGGTATATTAATATTCTAAGTAAAGGGGTTAGAGTATATTAATATTCTAAGTAAAGGGGTTATGGTATATTAATATTCTAAGTAAAGGGGTTAGGGTTAGAGTATATTAATATTCTAAGTAAAGGGGTTAGAGTATATTAATATTCTAAGTAAAGGGTTAGGGTATATTAATATTCTAAGTAAAGGGTTGGGTTAGAGTATATTAATATTCTAAGTAAAAGGGTTAGAGTATATTAATATTCTAAGTAAAGGGGTTATGGTATATTAATATTCTAAGTAAAGGGGTTAGAGTATATTAATATTCTAAGTAAAGGGGTTAGAGTATATTAATATTCTAAGTAAAGGGGTTAGGGTTAGAGTATATTAATATTCTAAGTAAAAGGGTTATGGTATATTAATATTCTAAGTAAAGGGGTTAGAGTATATTAATATTCTAAGTAAAGGGGTTAGAGTATATTAATATTCTAAGTAAAGGGGTAAGGGTATATTAATATTCTAAGTAAAGGGGTTAGAGTATATTAATATTCTAAGTAAAGGGGTTAGAATATATTAATATTCTAAGTAAAGGGTTAGAGTATATTAATATTCTAAGTAAAGGGGTTAGAGTATATTAATATTCTAAGTAAAGGGGTTAGAGTATATTAATATTCTAAGTAAAGGGGTTAGGGTTAGAGTATATTAATATTCTAAGTAAAGGGGTTAGAGTTTAATATTCTAAGTAAAGGGTTAGAGTATATTAATATTCTAAGTAAATGGGTTAGGGTTAGAGTATATTAATATTCTAAGTAAAAGGGGTTATGGTATATTAATATTCTAAGTAAAGGGGTTAGAGTATATTAATATTCTAAGTAAAGGGGTTAGAGTATATTAATATTCTAAATAAAAGGGTTAGGGTATATTAATATTCTAAGTAAAGGGGTTAGAGTATATTAATATTCTAAGTAAAGGGGTTGTATATTAATATTCTAAGTAAAGGGTTAGAGTATATTAATATTCTAAGTAAAGGGGTTAGAGTATATTAATATTCTAAGTAAAGGGGTTAGTGTTAGAGTATATTAATATTCTAAGTAAAGGGGTTAGAGTATATTAATATTCTAAGTGGGTTAGAGTATATTAATATTCTAAGTAAAGGGTTAGGTATATTAATATTCCAAGTAAAGGGGTTAGAGTATATTAATATTCTAAGTAAGGGGTTATGTATATTAATATTCTAAGTAAAGGGGTTAGAGTATATTAATATTCTAAGTAAAGGGGTTAGAGTATATTAATATTCTAAGTAAAGGGGTTAGGGTATATTAATATTCTAAGTAATAGGGGTTAGAGTATATTAATATTCTAAGTAAAGGGGTTAGAGTATATTAATATTCTAAGTAAAGGGTTAGAGTATATTAATATTCTAAGTAAAGGGGTTAGAGTATATTAATATTCTAAGTAAAGGGGTTAGAGTATATTAATATTCTAAGTAAAGGGGTTAGAGTATATTAATATTCTAAGTAAAGGGGTTAGGGTTAGAGTATATTAATATTCTAAGTAAAGGGGTTAGGGGTATATTAATATTCTAAGTAAAGGGTTATGGTTAGAGTATATTAATATTCTAAGTAAAGGGGTTAGAGTATATTAATATTCTAAGTAAAGGGGTTAGGGTATATTAATATTCTAAGTAAAGGGTTATGGTTAGAGTATATTAATATTCTAAGTAAAGGGGTTAGAGTATATTAATATTCTAAGTAAAGGGGGTAGAGTATATTAATATTCTAAGTAAAGGGGTTAGAGTATATTAATATTCTAAGTAAATGGGTTAGGGTTAGAGTATATTAATATTCTAAGTAAAGGGGTTAGAGTATATTAATATTCTAAGTAAAGGGGTTAGGGTATATTAATATTCTAAGTAAAGGGGTTAGAGTATATTAATATTCTAAGTAAAGGGTTGGGTTAGAGTATATTAATATTCTAAGTAAAGGGGTTAGAGTATATTAATATTCTAAGTAAAGGGGTTAGAGTATATTAATATTCTAAGTAAAGGGGTTAGGGTTAGAGTATATTAATATTCTAAGTAAAGGGGTTAGAGTATATTAATATTCTAAGTAAAGGGTTAAGAGTATATTAATATTCTAAGTAAAGGGGTTAGAGTATATTAATATTCTAAGTAAAGGGGTTAGAGTATATTAATATTCTAAGTAAAGGGGTTAGAGTATATTAATATTCTAAGTAAAGGGGTTAGGGTTAGAGTATATTAATATTCTAAGTAAAGGGGTTAGAGTATATTAATATTCTAAGTAAAGGGGTTAGGGTTAGAGTATATTAATATTCTAAGTAAAGGGGTTAGGGTATATTAATATTCTAAGTAAAGGGTTATGGTTAGAGTATATTAATATTCTAAGTAAAGGGGTTAGAGTATATTAATATTCTAAGTAAAGGGGTTAGAGTATATTAATATTCTAAGTAAAAGGGGTTAGAAGTATATTAATATTCTAAGTAAAGGGGTTAGAGTATATTAATATTCTAAGTAAAGGGGTTAGAGTATATTAATATTCTAAGTAGGGGTTAGAGTATATTAATATTCTAAGTAAAGGGGTTAGGGCATATTAATATTCTAAGTAGGGATTAGGGTTGAGTATATTAATATTCTAAGTAAAGGGGTTAGAGTATATTAATATTCTAAGTAAAGGGGTTATGGTATATTAATATTCTAAGTAAAGGGGTTAGAGTATATTAATATTCTAAGTAAAGGGGTTAGAGTATATTAATATTCTAAGTAAAGGGGTTAGAGTATATTAATATTCTAAGTAAAGGGGTTATGGTATATTAATATTCTAAGTAAAGGGGTTAGAGTATATTAATATTCTAAGTAAAGGGGTTAGGGTTAGAGTATATTAATATTCTAAGTAAAGGGGTTAGAGTATATTAATATTCTAAGTAAAGGGGTTAGAGTATATTAATATTCTAAGTAAAGGGGTTAGGGTTAGAGTATATTAATATTCTAAGTAAAGGGGTTAGAGTATATTAATATTCTAAGTAAAGGGGTTATGGTATATTAATATTCTAAGTAAAGGGGTTAGAGTATATTAATATTCTAAGTAAAGGGGTTAGGGTATATTAATATTCTAAGTAAAGGGATTAGGGTTAGAGTATATTAATATTCTAAGTAAATGGGTTAGGGTTAGAGTATATTAATATTCTAAGTAAAGGGGTTAGGGTTAGAGTATATTAATATTCTAAGTAAAGGGGTTAGAGTATATTAATATTCTAAGTAAAGGGGTTATGGTATATTAATATTCTAAGTAAATGTCACGATCGTCTGAAGAAGCGGACCAATACGCAGCGCGTGGAGTGAACATGATGACTTTATTTAATAAAGCAACCACGAAAAACAACAAATGACGATAGTGAAGTCCTCTGTAACACTGACAGAAACATGGAACACTGGAACAAAAACCCACAAACAAACAGTGAAACACAACAGTATATATATGGCTCCCAATCAGAGATAACGAGCCGACAGCTGACACTCGTTCCCGATTGGGAGTCATTGACCAATCACCACTAAACACAAACAAAATGAAACTCACCCAACCCCAACACCACCAAATGAAATACACCTGGCTCTAACACACAGTCCTGGAGCCAGAGTGTGACAGTACCCCCCTAAAGGTGCGAACTCCCGGGCGCACCAGCATACAGTCTAGGGGGAGGGTCTGGGTGGGGCGTCTGTCCACGGTGGCGGTTCTGCCCCTGGTGTGGTCCCCATCCCACCTTAGTCACCACCCGCTTCCCTAGCCTCCTCCACACGCACCCCCCAACTAAACCCCACTGGGTTAGGGGCGACACCGGACTAAGGGGCAGCACCGGACTAGGCAATACGGACTAGTGCAGTACCGGACTAAGGGCAGTACCAGGCTGAATGGCGGATACTGGCTGGACGGCTCTGGTGGCTCCCGGCTGTCGGCTCTGCGCGGATCCCGGCTGGGCGGCTCTGGCGGATCCCGGCTGGGCGGCTCTGGCCGGATCGGCTGGGCGACTCTGGCGGATCCCGGCTGGCGGCTCTGCGGATCCCGGCTGGGCGGCTTGGCGGTCCCGGCTGGGCGGCACTGGCGGGTCCCGGCTGGGCGGCTCTGGCGGAATCCCGGCTGGGCGGCTCTGGCGGATCCCGGCTGGGCGGCTCTGGCGGATCCCGGCTGGGCGGCTCTGGCGGATCCCGGCTGGGCGGGTCTGGCTGGATCCGGCTGGGCGGCTCTGGCGGATCCCGGCTGGCTGGCTCTGGCGGATCCGGCTGGACGGCTCTGGCGGATCCCGGCTGGGCGGCTCTGGCGGATCCTGGCTGGACGGCTCTGGCGGATTCCTGGCTGGGCGGCTCTGGCGGATCCTGGCTGGGCGGCTCTGGCGGATCCTGGCTGGACGGCTCATGGCTGCTGACGTCCTGGCTGGGGGCTCTGGCGGATCCTGGCTGGGCGGCTCTGGCGGATCCTGGCTGGGCGGCTCTGGCGGATCCTGGCTGGGCGGCTCTGGCGGATCCTGGCTGGGCGGCTCTGGCGGATCCTGGCTGGGCGGCTCTGGCGGATCCTGGCTGGGCGGCTCTGGCGGATCCTGGCTGGGGGCTCTGCGGATCCTGGCTGGGCAGCTCTGGCGGATCCTGGCTGGGCGGCTCTGGCGGATCCTGGCTGGGCGGCTCTGGCGGATCCTGGCTGGGCGGCTCATGGCTGGCTGACGGATCCTGGCTGGGCCGGCTCTGGCGGATCCTGGCTAGGCGGCTCTGGCGGATCCTGGCTGGCTGGCGGGTCTGGCTGCTCATGGCCGGCTGGCGGATCTGGCTGCTCATGGCTGGCTGGCGGATCCAGCTGCTCATGGCTATTACGGATCTGGCTGCTCATGGCTAGCTGGACGGATCTGGCTGCTCATGGCTGGCTGACGGATCTGGCTGCTCATGGCTGCTGCGGATCTGGCTGCTCATGGCTGGTTGACAGATCTGGCTGCTCATGGCTGGCTGACAGATCTGGCTGCTCTGCTGGCTGACGGATCTGGCTGCTCATGGCTGGCTGGCGGATCTGGCTGCTCGGCTAGCGGGATCTGGCTGCTCGCGGGCTGACGGATCTGGCTGCTCTGGCTGGCTGGCGGATCTGGCTGCTCATGGCTGGCTGGCGGATCTGGCTGCTCGCGGCTGGCTGGCAGTCTGGCTGCTCATGGCTGGCTGATGGTGCTGGCTGGGCGGCTAGCGGTGGAGCGACCCCCAGCCTCGGATTGCAGTCATCACCTCCAGTGGGACTGCTTCCATCCTCATGAGCCGCTCCTGCGGTCACGAACCCGAGCCTCCAGTCCAGCATAGGCTGCGTCGGCTCCTGCTGATTCCATAGCAGGTGTATGATTCTGTCTGGCGGAAGGCTCTAGCGGCTCCCGGTCTGGCGGACGGCTCTGAAGGAACAGGCCGGGCTGGGCTGGTGGCGCACCCGTAGGATCGTGCGTGGGCAGGAACAGCGGTCCGTACGGAACACACACCACTGGCCTTAACTAGGGGATCAGGAGCGGGCCGGACCGGACTGGTAACACACTTCAGTCTCTCATGCCGTGCGACAACAACTTCCCTCCCTCTACTCGCCATTCCTAATCCGATAGCCTTCACATCTCCCTGTCGCAGCTCTCCTGCTGCCCGGCGCCAAAGCCATGTGCCCCCCAAAAAGATTTTTGGGTAGTACTCCCGAGGCTTCCAGCCTTGCCTCCGTGCTGCCTCCTCACTATCGCCTCCTCTCGGCTTTAGCTGCCTCCCAGCTCTTCACGAGGGAGCGATATCCTCAGTTGTGCCCAAGGACCCTTACCATCTCAGTATCTCCTCCCATGTCCATGAATCCTTTATGGGTGGATATAAATCCTGTGTAGGTGGATCCTGTTGCCGCTTGACACGCTGCTTGGTCGTTTTTTGGTGGGTTTTTCTGTCACGATCGTCTGAAAGGCGCGGACCATCATGCGCGCGCGTGGAGTGAATATGGCTTTATTTAATAAAGCAACACGAAAAACAACAAACAGCGATAGTGAAGTCCTCTGCTTAACACTGACAGAAACATGGAACACTGGAACAAAAACCCACAAACAAACAGTGAACACAACAGTATAATGGCTCCCAATCAGAGATACTTGAGCCGACAGCTGACACTCGTTACCTCCGATTGGGAGTCATTGACCAATCACCACTAAACACAAACAAAATGAAACTCACCCAACCCCCAACACCACCAAATAGAAATACACCTAGCTCTAACACACAGTCCTGGAGCAAGAGTGTGACAGTAAAGGGGTTGATATATTAATATTCTAAGTAAAGGGGTTAGGTTAGGTATATTAATATTCTAAGTAAAGGGTTAGAGTATATTAATATTCTAAGTAAAGGTTAGAGTATATTAATATTCTAAGTAAAGGGGTTGGGTTGAAGCATATTAATATTCTAAGTAAAGGGGTTAAGTATATTAATATTCTAAGTAAAGGGGTTATGGTATATTAATATTCTAAGTAAAGGGGGTTAGAGTATATTAATATTCTAAGTAAAGGGTTGGGTATATTAATATTCTAAGTAAAGGGATTAGGGTTGAGTTATTAATATTCTAAGTAAATGGGTTGGGGTTAGAGTATATTAATATTCTAAGTAAAGGGTTAGAGTATATTAATATTCTAAGTAAATGGGTTAGAGTATATTAATATTCTAAGTAAAGGGGTTAGAGTATATTAATATTCTAAGTAAAGGGTTGGGTATAAATATTCTAAGTAAAGGGGTTAGAGTATATTAATATTCTAAGTAAAAGGGGTTAGGAGTATATTAATATTCTAAGTAAAAGGGGTTAGGTATATTAATATTCTAAGTAAAGGGGTTAGGAGTATATTAATATTCTAAGTAAAGGGGTTAAGTATATTAATATTCCTAAGTAAAGTTATGGTATATTAATATTCTAAGTAAAAGGTTAGTATATTAATATTCTAAGTAAAGGGGTTAGGTATATTAATGTTCTAAGTAAATGGGGTTAGAGTATGTTAATATTCTAAGTAAAGGGTTAGAGGTATATTAATATTCTAAGTAAATGGGTTAGAGTATATTAATATTCTAAGTAAAGGGTTAAGTATATTAATATTCTAAGTAAAGGGGTTATATATTAATATTCTAAGTAAGGGTTAAGTATATTAATATTCTAAGTAAAGGGTTAGGGTATATTAATATTCTAAGTAAAGGGGTTAGGGTTAGAGTATATTAATATTCTAAGTAAAGGGGGTTAGAGTATATTAATATTCTAAGTAAAAGGTTTGGTATATTAATATTCTAAGTAAAGGGGTTAGATATATTAATATTCTAAGTAAAGGGTTAAGTATATTAATATTCTAAGTAAAGGTAGGGTTGAGTATATTAATATTCTAAGTAAAGGGGTTAGAGTATATTAATATTCTAAGTAAAGAGGGTTGTATATTAATATTCTAAGTAAGGTTGTGAATTTAATATTCTATAAAGGGGTTAGAGTATATTAATATTCTAAGTAAAGGGGTTAGTATATTAATATTCTAAGTAAAGGGGGTTAATATATTAATATTCTAAGTAAAGGGGTTAGGAGTATATTAATATTCTAAGTAAGGGGGGTTAGGTATATTAATATTCTAAGTAAAGGGTTAGAGTATATTAATATTCTAAGTAAAGGGGGTTAGAGTATATTAATATTCTAAGTAAAGGGTTAGGGTATATTAATATTCTAAGTAAAAGGGGTTAGGGTATATTAATATTCTAAGTAAAGGGGTTGGGTATATTAATATTCTAAGTAAAGGGGTTAGGTATATTAATATTCTAAGTAAAGGGTTAGTATATTAATATTCTAAGTAAAGGGGTTAGAGTATATTAATATTCTAAGTAAAGGGTTGGTATTTAATATTCTAAGTAAAGGTTAGGTATATTAATATTCTACGTAAAGGGGTTAGAGTATATTAATATTCTAAGTAAAGGGGGTTAGAGTATATTAATATTCTAAGTAAAGGGTTGGGTTAGATATATTAATATTCTAAGTAGGGTTAAAGTATATTAATATTCTAAGTAAAGGGGTTGGTATATTAATATTCTAGTAAAGGGTTAGGGTATATTAATATTCTAAGTAAAGGGGTTAGGGTATATTAATATTCTAAGTAAAGGGGAGGTTAGAGCTATATTAATATTCTAAGTAAAGGGGTTAGAGTATATTAATATTCCAAGTAAAGGGGTTAGTATATTAATATTCTAAGTAAAGGGGTTAGGGTATATTAATATTCTAAGTAAAGGGGTTGGGTATATTAATATTCTAAGTAAAGGGGGTTAGTATATTATATTCTAAGTAAAGGGTTAAGTATATTAATATTCTAAGTAAAGGGTTAGGTATATTAATATTCTAAGTAAAAGGGGTTGGGTATATTAATATTCTAAGTAAAGGGGTTAGAGTATATTAATATTCTAAGTAAAAGGTTAGAGTATATTAATATTCTAAGTAAAGGGGTTAGAGTATATTAATATTCTAAAAAGGGGTTGTATATTAATATTCTAAGTAGGTTAGGTATATTAATATTCTGAGTAAAGGGGTTGGGTATATTAATATTCTAAGTAAAGGGGTTAGGGTATATTAATATTCTAAGTAAAGGGTTAGATATATTAATATTCTAAGTAAAGGGGTTAGGGTATATTAATATTCTAAGTAAAGGGTTAGGTATATTAATATTCTAAGTAAAAGGGGTTAGGTATATTAATATTCTAAGTAAAGGGTTAGAGTATATTAATATTCTAAGTAAAGAAGTTAAGTATATTAATATTCTAAGTAAAGGGGTTAGGTATATTAATATTCTAAGTAAAGGGGTTAGGGTATATTAATATTCTGAGTAAAGGGGTTAGTATATTAATATTCTAAAGTAAAAGGTTGAGTATATTAATATTCTAAGTAAGGGTTAGAGTATATTAATATTCTAAGTAAAGGGGTTAGATATATTAATATTCTAAGTAAAAGGGGTTAGAGTATATTAATATTCTAAGTAAAAGGGGTTAGAGTATATTAATATTCTAAGTAAGGGGTTAGAGTATATTAATATTCTAAGTAAAGGGTTAATATATTAATATTCTAAGTAAAAGGGTTAGGAGTATATTAATATTCTAAGTAAAGGGTTAGAGTATATTAATATTCTAAGTAAAGGAGGTTAGGGTATATTAATATTCTAAGTAAAGGGGTTAGGTATATTAATATTCTAAGTAAAGGGGTTAGGTATATTAATATTCTAAGTAGGGGTTGATATTAATATTCTAAGTAAAGGTTAGGTATATTAATATTCTAAGTAGGGTTGAGTATATTAATATTCTAAGTAAAGGGTTGGGTATATTAATATTCTAAGTAAAGGGGTGGGTATATTAATATTCTAAGTAAGGGGTTAGAGTATTTAATATTCTAAGTAAAGGGTTAGAGTATATTAATATTCTAAGTAAAGGGTTAGAGTATATTAATATTCTAAGTAAAGGGGTTAGAGTATATTAATATTCTAAGTAAAGGGGTTGGTATATTAATATTCTGAGTAAAGGGTTGGTATTAATATTCTAGTAAAGGGGTTGGGTATATTAATATTCTAAGTAAAAGGGTTAAGTATATTAATATTCTAAGTAAAAGTTAGAGTATATTAATATTCTAAGTAAAAGGGTTGGGTATATTAATATTCTAAGTAAAAAGGGGTTAGGAGTATATTAATATTCTAAGTAAAGGGGTTAGAGTATATTAATATTCTAAGTAAAGGGGTTAGAGTATATTAATATTCTAAGTAAAGGGGGTTAAGTATATTAATATTCTAAGTAAAAGGGGTTAGAGTATATTAATATTCTAAGTAAAGGGGTTAGGGTATATTAATATTCTGAGTAAAGGGTTATATATTAATATTCCTAAGTAAAGGGTTAGTATTTAATATTCTAAGTAAAGGGGTTAGAGTATATTAATATTCTACGTAAAAGGGGGTTAGAGTATATTAATATTCTAAGTAAAGGGGTTAGAGTATATTAATATTCTAAGTAAAGGGGTTAGAGTATATTAATATTCTAAGTAAAGGGGTTAGAGTATATTAATATTCTAAGTAAAGAGAGTATATTAATATTCTAAGTAAAGGGGTTAGTATTTAATATTCTAAGTAAAGGGTTAGGTATATTAATATTTAAGTAAAGGGTTAGTATATTATATTCTAAGTAAAGGGTTAGAGTATATTAATATTCTAAGTAAAAGGTTAAGTATATTAATATTCTAAGTAAAGGGGTTAGGTATATTAATATTCTAAGTAAAAGGGGTTGGGGTATATTAATATTCTAAGTAAAGGGTTAGGTATATTAATATTCTAAGTAAAGGGGTTAGAGTATATTAATATTCTAAGTAAAGGGGTTAGGTATATTAATATTCTAAGTAAAGGGTTAGAAGTATATTAATATTCTAAGTAAAGGGGTTAGAGTATATTAATATTCTAAGTAAAGGGGTTAGAGTATATTAATATTCTAAGTAAAAGGGGTTAGGGTATATTAATATTCTAAGTAAAAGGGTTAAGTATATTAATATTCTAAGTAAAAGGGGTTGAGTATATTAATATTCTAAGTAAAGGAGTTAGGTTAGAGTATATTAATATTCTAAGTAAAGGGGTTAGAGTATATTAATATTCTAAGTAAAGGAAGTTGGGTATATTAATATTCTAAGTAAAGGGTTAGAGTATATTAATATTCTAAGTAAAGGGTTAGAGTATATTAATATTCTAAGTAAAGGAGTTAGGTTAGAGTATATTAATATTCTAAGAAAAGGGGTTAGTATATTAATATTCTAAGTAAAGTTAGGTTAAGTATATTAATATTCTAAGTAAGGGGTTAGAATATTAATATTCTAAGTAAAGGGTTAGAGTATATTAATATTCTAAGTAAAGGTTAAGTATATTAATATTCTAAGTAAAGGGGTTAGGGTTAGAGTATATTAATATTCTACGTAAAGGTTAGAGTATATTAATATTCTAAGTAAAGGGGTTAGGGTTAAGTATATTAATATTCTAAGTAAAGGGTTAGGGTATATTAATATTCTACGTAAAGGGTTATGGTTAGAGTATATTAATATTCTAAGTAAAGGGTTAGAGTATATTAATATTCTAAGTAAAGGGTTAGAGTATATTAATATTCTAAGTAAAGGGGGTTAGAGTATATTATATTCTAAGTAAGGGGTTAGAGTATATTAATATTCTAAGTAAAAGGGGTTAGAGTATATTAATATTCTAAGTAAAAGGGGTTAGAATATATTAATATTCTAAGTAAAGGGGTTAGGGTATATTAATATTCTAAGTAAAGGGATTAGGGTTAGAGTATATTAATATTCTAAGTAAAGGGTTAGGGTATATTAATATTCTAAGTAAAGGTTATGTTTTAATATTCTAAGTAAAGGGGTTAGAGTATATTAATATTCTAAGTAAAGGGTTAATATATTAATATTCTAAGTAAAAGGGTTAATATATTAATATTCTAAGTAAAGGGTTAGAGTATATTAATATTCTAAGTAAAGGGTTATGGTATATTAATATTCTAAGTAAAGGGTTAGAGTATATTAATATTCTAAGTAAAGGAGTTAGGGTTAGAGTATATTAATATTCTAAGTAAAGAGGTTAGAGTATATTAATATTCTAAGTAAAGGGGTTAGAGTATATTAATATTCTAAGTAAAGGGTTGAAGTATATTAATACCCTAAGTAAAGGGTTAGGGTTAGAGTATATTAATATTCTAAGTAAGGGGTTAGTATATTAATATTCTAAGTAAAGGGGTTTGGTATATTAATATTCTAAGTAAAGGGGTTAGAGTATATTAATATTCTAAGTAAAGGGGTTAGGGTATATTAATATTCTAAGTAAAGGGATTAGGGTTAGAGTATATTAATATTCTAAGTAAATGGGTTAGGGTTAGAGTATATTAATATTCTAAGTAAAGTGGTTAGGGTTAGAGTATATTAATATTCTAAGTAAAGGGGTTAGAGTATATTAATATTCTAAGTAAAGGGGTTATGGTATATTAATATTCTAAGTAAAGGGGTTAGAGTATATTAATATTCTAAGTAAAGGGGTTAGGGTTAGAGTATATTAATATTCTAAGTAAAGGGGTTAGTGTCACGAACAGAAGAGGACCCAAGAGCGCAAGTTCAAATTCAGAGTTCTTTATTCAAGGTTACAGGCGGGAAGAGAGTCCCAGGGGTGTCAGGGGTCTTTCGTCCTCCTGTGGTACCTGTGCTCCGGGGGTCACCAAATGTCCGGGGGTGTCCAGTCCAAGTGCTTAGTGTGTGTGTTCCCCAGTGATGGAGCGGCGTATCGGGCTGAGGGTGGTGAAAGCGTCTGGGCACGCTCATCTGGTGGTCGGAGACCTGGGGAAACACACACACAACAGCAATATGAATGGCAGGCAGAAGTACAGGTCAGGGCTGGGCAAATATCGTGGTGAGAGACAGAAGGCAGAAGCGAGTTACGGAGGAGCTGAAGATCGGAGAGTAGTCGGGGTCCAGAAGGCAGGTTGGGATAGCAGGGGCAGTAGAACAAGGAGGCAGTCAGAAAAGATCGGTATCACAAGCAGGAGTCAGGGCGCAGACAGGCAGGTTACTGGTCGGTTTGAAGCGATCTGACCGGAGCTTGGCTGAAAACCAGGGCTTGATATACTGGGAGAGGTAGTGGGGAAATGCAGTTCAGCTGGCAGAGTAATTAGAACAGAGTGAGGCAAGGTGAGGATGGTGAGTGGGAAATGCAGTGCAGCTGGCCCAGGTAACAAGAGCAGAGCAGGGCAGGTGGAGCTAGTTAGGCTGAGTAGAGAGAGGAGGTGAGCAGAGTGGAAGATAATTGAATGCAATTAATGTTGCTACCAGGGAGAGAGTGCTCATGACAGGACCCCCCACTAAGGGGCGGCCCCAGAAGTCCCAAGAGCAACATCATGCCGGGAGGGTGGAGGGAGCAGGCGGCGGGTCAGAACTCCTCCCGGCGGTCAGTGAATCTCCTCATCCTCAGAAGGAGCTGGAGGTCACGGTCGGGAGGCAGGGAGGCACTGAACAGGACAGGGCGGGCCGGACGGCTGAACCCCTCTTGGGCCGGCCCCTACGGATTGCAGGCTGATCAGATGTAGTCGGTGGAGTCAGTGATAAGGGTCGGTCCACTATCCTCCCTGGCAGGATCCAGGTCCTCTCCTCTGGACCATATCCCTCCCAATCAGCGAGTACTGGGGACCCCTACCCCCTTGCGCCTAGGCGGAGCAGCCGCGAGGCGGTGAGACAGGACCGCCATCTCGCGGCGCGGAGGAGTGGCGCCCGGGCTGCGAGGGACCAGGGACTTTCATGGACCGGCTTGACCTGGAGAGCGTGGAAGGTGGGGCGGACCCGCATGGAGCGGGCAACCTGTCGGACCGCCCCGTTGGACTGATGACTTTCTGCACAGAAAAGGACCAATGAGCGAGGGCCAGCTTTCGTGATACAACCCGCGGCGGCGATCCGGGCAGACAGCCAGACCTTCTGACCAACCCGGTAAGTAGGTGCTGGGGTCCTCCGTCGGTTGGCACCGGCCGGGTGGCTGGTTCCAGACTTCAGGAGCACAGTGCGAGCCTGGGCCAAGTGCGGCGGCGGGCGGCGGGCATGCGCGACAGACGGACAGGTGGCATCCCGCCTCCTGGCTGGCAAACAGTGGAGGTTGATACCCGTAGACACACTGAAAGGGAGAGCCCGGTGGAGGAACTGGTGAGTGAATTATGGGCATATTCCACCCAGAGCAGGTGTTGAGCCCAGGCCGGAGATTTTTGGAAGCCACACTCAGTGCCTTCTCCAGCTCCTGGTTCATGCGTTCAGTCTGGCCGTTTGACTGCGGGTGGAATCACGATAGGCTGGCGGTGAGCCCCAAGGAGATGACAGAACTCCTTCCAAGGTTGCTGAAAGTGCGGGGCCCGGTCTGACACTATATCCTGGGGTAGCCATGGATGAGACACATGTTCCAGGACCACCTGGGAGGTCTCTTTAGAGAGGTAGTTTGGGAAGGGGGCACTGAAGTGGGTCATCTTACTAAAGCGGTCAACAATGGTAAGGATGACTGTGTGTCCGTCAAGGCGGAAAGCCCGTAACAAAGTCCCAGTGAAGCGTGGGACCAGGAGCCTCTTGGGTATGAGTAGAGGGTTGCAGCAGCCCAGCAGGAGGCTGGTTGGGAGTCTTGTTTGGTTACAAGTAGGACAAGCTCGGATGAATTCTCGGACATCCCGTCTCATCCCCGCCACCAGGCCGCTGGCGGACCAGATGAAGGAGTGCGAGTGATGCCGGGATGACAGGCCAGCGGGATTCGTACCCCCACTGAATGCAGGTGACCTGAGATGCGAAAAACAGCGGTTGGGGCGCTGGTGCTTGGACCTGGCTGGTCCCGAAAGCCTCCATGACCTGCTTCTCGATCTCCCAGGTGAGGCCGCTACGACCAAGTGGCTGGGAAGAATGGGAGCTGTCATGGCGGTGGTTCGTCCTTCTGAAACATCCGGGAAAGAGCATCAGGTTTGATGTTGCGAGATCCCGGGCGGTAGGAGGCGTGAGGGTGAAGCGCGTAAGAGCAGAGACCACCGCTGTTGGCGGGGAGTTCAGCCTCCCTGGCTGTTTGGATATACTCAGGTTCTTGTGGTCTGTCCACACTACGAATGGTTTCCTTTGACCCCTCTAACCAGTCGCCGCCATTCTTCAGGGCGAGCTTGACACCAACAGCTCGCGGTTCCCAATGTCGTGGTTGCATTCGGCGAGGGTTAGGGCGGGAGTGAAGCACAGGGGTGCATCTTGCCATCCTCAGCTGCTCTTTGAAAGCACTGCACCTCCCACGTCGAAGCATCTACCTCCACCACAAACTGCCTTGCTGCATCTGGCATCTGGAGGATGGGAGCAGAAGTGAAACATGTCTTGAGGATATTGAAGGCCTTATCAGCAGCTGATGTCCATTGAGTGCGGTTGTTTAGTGCTGGTTGCGGCGTGAGGGTGCAGCCACTGTGCTATAGTTTCTGATGAATCTCCTATAAAAGTTGGCAAAGCCCAGGAACTGTTGCAACTTCTTCGAGACTCAGGAACTGGCCAGGAAGTGACAGCCGACACCTTCGTGATCCATCTGAATGCTGCCCTCGGTCACCACATACCCCAGGATGAAAGCGGTCTTGGCATGGAACTCGCACTTCTCTGCCTTCCACGAAAGAGTTCTCCAGCAGGCGGCGCAGGACCAACCGGACGTGAGTGCGTGTGTTCTGACAGAGTCTTTGAGAATATTAAAATATCGTCAAGTACACTAATACGACGTATTTAGCATCCCTGAGGATATCATTCACTAGGGCTTGAAAAACTGCTGGGGGCATTGGTGAGGCCGAAAGGCAGCAATATTCATCGTGGCGGTTGGTGTGTTGAGAGCTGTCTTCCGATTCGTCTCCCTCCCTCATCCGCACCAGATGGTAGGCATTGCGAAGGTCAGCTTAGTGAATACGGTGGCTCCCTGCAGCAGTTCGAAGGCAGGCAGTGGGGGCAGTGGGAGGCGATTCTTAACCGTGATGTCGTTCAGACCCGGTAATCTATGCATGGGGCCGAAGAGAACCGTCCTTCTTGCCGACAAAGAAGAATCCCGCTCCTGCGAAGGAAGGCGGCGGTCTGGTATCCCGGAGGGCAAGAGAGTCGTGTGTAGTCCTCCATGGCCTTTCTTTCCCGGGGCTGACAGTGAATACAGGCGACCCTTGGGAGGTGCTGTGCCAGGCAGGAGATCCTCGCGCGCAGTCATAGGTTGTGTGGGGTAGGATGTCGCCTTGGATTTGTTGAACACCTCTTTCAGGCTGTGGTAACAGCCGGGAACATTGGATATGTCGGAGGTAGCGCTGATCCTTCCCGGTGAGGAGGGCAGGGTGGCCCCCCCTTAAACAGGTCTGGTGACAACTCCTTCCCCCACTCCCCGGACTGTTCCTGTCTCCCAGTCGATGTGGGGGGTTGTGCTGGACGGAGCCACGGGTATCCAAGAATGAGTGGTTGGCCAGGTGGTGTAGGAGGTGAAACTGGATGGACTCCTGGTGGTTTCCTGACAGCAGGATTGTCACAGGGCAGATATGAGTGACAGTGCCAAGATGATGCCCATCCCGAGCTCGTGCAGGAATGGGTTGTGTCAGTTGATGATGGTTCACGCCCTGGTTGCTGTGCAAGCTCAGGAGTCCATGATGTTTGCTTCGGCTCCCGGATCCACAAGCGGCCAATGTATAGTCTTGTCAAGCTGAAGGCGGAATGACAGGTCTCGGATGGAGGAGACTGAAGCTTCACCGATCTCCCCTACACCTGGTGGGCTGCGGCTTTTGCCGGACAAAGTAGCGACACGGTGATTCGCCACCACAGTAGAGGCAAAGGTTGGAGCAGACGGCGCCGCGCTCCTCGGGAGTCAGAGAGCACGGCCAATCTCCATGAGGCTCAGGCTGGTTGGGTTGGCTGTGGGACTTGACAGGCAGGGGCTGGACAGAAGCGGTATCGAGCCCGAGTACGGATGGCAGGTTGACTGGGGCGGCCCTTCTCCCTCCTCCCGGGTCTGTATCGCGTCAATGCGAGCGGCAAGGTCAATGGCGGCATCAACGTGAGCGGTCGAGAAACAAGTCGTCTGATATATCCGCCGGCTATGGAAAGCTTGCACCAGTGCCTCTGGAGTTACGCGAGCCTTGACTGGCCGGGAAGTGCGAAAGTCAATGGAGAAGTCTGCCACTGTCCGATTGCCCTGACGGATGGTGAGCAGAGCTTGTGGCAGCTTCGGCTGTTGGCGAGCCTGGGTCAAAGACCTTTAACATCTCCTCCTCAAAGGCACTGAAGGAGGCACAGGCTGGGGTTTGCGGTCGAAGTCGCCGTTCCCCACAGCCCGGCTCGGCGGTAATGTGTGATGACATACCCCACCTTGGCTCCCTCTGTTGAAAAGTCCTGGGCTGTAGTGCAAACTGGATTCGCAGCTGCTCGAGAATGGTCTTACTTGCTTCTGGTTGCCATCAAAAGCGTTCGGGTTCCCAATCCTTGGTTCAGGAGCGTGGGGATCTGGTGGCAGCACTGCCGAGCCTGCAGCATTGGGACCTCCAGCGGAGGGATGAAGAGTATCGGTGGTACAGGAACAAAAGGACCAGGGGGGTGCAGGTGGAGTAGCCGGGCTTGAGTAGTTGCAGGGCTTGGGCTAGCTGTTGTTGCTGCAGTTGGAACTGTTGTTGCTGCTGGTTGAATAGCTGGAGAAAGGCGATGTGCCAGCCATCCGATTTATGTCTCCCTCAGAGGCGTTCCAGTCGCTGTGGGCAGTCCTCTCTGGCTCTTCCTCCATCGTGGTCGGGGAGTGCGCTGGGTCCATGATGGTCGGATCGTTCTGTCACGAGCAGAAGAGGACCCAAAGCGCAAGTTCAAATTCCGAGTTCTTTATTCAAGGTTACAGGCGGGAAGAGAAGTCCCAGGGGTGTGGGGGTCTTTCAGGGTCCTCCTGTGGTGCCTGTGCTCGGGGGTCACCAAATGTCCCGGGGTGTCCAGTCCAAGTGCTTAGTGTGTGTGTTCCCCAGTGATGGACGCGCGGCGTGTCGGGCTGAGGTGGTGAAAGCGTCTGGGCACGCTCATCTGGTGGTCGGAGACCTGGGGGAACACACACACACAACAACAATATGAATGGCAGGCAGAAGTACAATCAGGGCTGGGCAAATATCGTGGTGAGAGACAGAAGCACGAGTTGCCGGAGGGCTGAAGATCGGAGAGTAGTCGAGGTCAGAAGGCAGGTTGGGATAGGCAGGGGCAGTAGAACAAAGGAGGCAGTCAAGAAAGGATCGGTATCACAAACAGGAGTCAGAGCGCAACAGGCAGGTTACTGGTCCGGGTTTGAAGGCGATCTGACAGGGCTTGGCTGAAACCGGGGCTTGATATACTGGGAGAGGTAGTGGGGGAAATGCAGTTCAGCTGGCAGAGTAATTAGAACAGAGTGAGGCAAGGTGAGGATGGTGAGTGGGAAATGCAGTGCAGCTGGCCAGGTAACAAGAGCAGAGCAGGGCAGGTGGAGCTAGTTAGGCTGAGTAGAGAGAGGGAGGTGGGCAAGTGGAAGATAATTGAATACAATTAATGTTGCTACCAGGGAGAAAGTGCTCATGACAGTTAAGTATATTAATATTCTAAGTAAAAGGGTTGAAGTATATTAATATTCTAAGTAAAAGGGTTAGGGTTAAGTATATTAATATTCTAAGTAAAGGGGTTAGAGTATATTAATATTCTAAGTAAAGGGGTTAATGGTATATTAATATTCTAAGTAAAGGGGAGTTAGAGTATATTAATATTCTAAGTAAAGGGGTTAGTTGTATATTAATATTCTAAGTAAAGGGTTAGGGTTAGAGTATATTAATATTCTAAGTAAATGGGTTGGGTTGAGTATATTAATATTCTAGTAAAGGTTAGTATATTAATATTCTAAGTAAATGGGTTGAGTATATTAATATTCTAAGTAAAGGGGTTAGAGTATATTAATATTCTAAGTAAAGGGGTTAGGGTATATTAATATTCTGTAAAGGGTTAGTATATTAATATTCTAAGTAAAGAGTTGGTATATTAATATTCTAAGTAAAGGGGTTAGAGTATATTAATATTCTAAGTAAAGGGTTAGGGTATATTAATATTCTAAGTAAAGGGGTTAGAGTATATTAATATTCTAGTAAATGGGTTGAGTATATTAATATTCTAAGTAAAGGGGGTTAGAGTATATTAATGTTCTAAGTAAATGGGTTAGAGTATGTTAATATTCTAGTAAAGGGGTTAGAGTATATTAATATTCTAAGTATGGGTTAGGTATATTAATATTCTAAGTAAAGGGGTTAGAAGTATATTAATATTCTAAGTAAAGGGGTTAGAGTATATTAATATTCTAAGTAAAGGGGGGTTAGAGTATATTAATATTCTAGTAAAGGGGTTAGAGTATATTAATATTCTAAGTAAAAGGGGTTAGGAGTATATTAATATTCTAAGTAAAGGGGTTAGGGTATATTAATATTCTAAGTAAAGGTTGGGTATATTAATATTCTAAGTAAAGGGGTTAGGTATATTAATATTCTAAGTAAAAGGGGTTAGAGGGTATATTAATATTCTAAGTAAAGGGGTTAGAGTATATTAATATTCTAAGTAAAGGGTTGTATATTAATATTCTAAGTAAAGGGGTTGGTATATTAATATTCTAGTAAAGGGTTGGTGATATATTAATATTCTAAGTAAAGGGGGTTAGAGTATATTAATATTCTAAGTAAAGGGGTTAGGTATATTAATATTCTAAGTAAAAGGGTTAGGGCATATTAATATTCTAAGTAAAGGGGGTTAGGGTATATTAATATTCTAAGTAAAGGGGTTAGGGTATATTAATATTCTAAGTAAAGGGTTAGGGTATATTAATATTCTAAGTAAAGGGTTAGGGTATATTAATATTCTAAGTAAAGGGTTAGGGTATATTAATATTCTAAGTAAAGGGGGTTGAGTATATTAATATTCTAAGTAAAGGGGTTAGAGTATATTAATATTCTAAGTAAAGGAGTTAGAGTATATTAATATTCTAAGTAAGGGGTTAGGTATATTAATATTCTAAGTAAAGGTTAGGGTATATTAATATTCTAAGTAAAAGGGGGTTAGAGTATATTAATATTCTAAGTAAAGGGTTAGAGTATATTAATATTCTAAGTAAAAGGGTATATTAATATTCTAAGTAAAAAGGGGTTAGAGTATATTAATATTCTAAGTAAGGGGTTAGGGTATATTAATATTCTGAGTAAAGAGGGTTAGAGTATATTAATATTCTAAGTAAAGGGGTTAGGTATATTAATATTCTAAGTAAAGGGGTTAGTATATTAATATTCTAAGTAAAAGGGGTTAGAGTATATTAATATTCTAAGTAAAGAGGTTAGAGTATATTAATATTCTAAGTAAAAGGGTTGAGTATATTAATATTCTAAGTAAAGGGTTGGAGTATATTAATATCTAAGTAAAAGGGGTTAGAGTATATTAATATTCTAAGTAAAGGGGTTAGAGTATATTAATATTCTAAGTAAAGGGGTTAGGTATATTAATATTCTGAGTAAAGGGGTTAGGGTATATTAATATTCTAAGTAAAGGGTTAGGGTATATTAATATTCTAAGTAAAGGGTTAGAGTATATTAATATTCTAAGTAAAGGGGTTAGAGTATATTAATATTCTAAGTAAAAGGGGTTAGAGTATATTAATATTCTAAGTAAAGGGGTTAGGGTATATTAATATTCTAAGTAAAGGGTTAGAGTATATTAATATTCTAAGTAAAGGTTAATATATTAATATTCTAAGTAAAGGGTTAGGTATATTAATATTCTAAGTAAAGGGGTTAGTATATTAATATTCTAAGTAGGGTTAGGGTATATTAATATTCTAAGTAAAGTTAGAGTATATTAATATTCTAAAGTAAAAGGGGTTAGTATATTAATATTCTAAGTAAAGGGGTTAGAGGTATATTAATATTCTAAGTAAAGGGGTTAGGTATATTAATATTCTAGTAAAGGGGTTGAGTATATTAATATTCTAAGTAAAGGGTTAGGAGTATTAATATTCTAAGTAAAGGGGTTGGTATATTAATATTCTAAGTAAAGGTTAGAGTATATTAATATTCTAAGTAAAGGGTTAATATATTAATATTCTAAGTAAGGGGTTAAAGTATATTAATATTCTAAGTAAAGGGTTAGGTATATTAATATTCTAAGTAAAGGGGGTTAGAGTATATTAATATTCTAAGTAAAGGGGTTAGAGTATATTAATATTCTAAGTAAAGTGGGTTAGAGTATATTAATATTCTAAGTAAAGGGGTTAGAGTATATTAATATTCTAAGTAAAGGGGTTGAGTATATTAATATTCTAAGTAAAGGTTAGTATATTAATATTCTAAGTAAAAGGGTTAGAGTATATTAATATTCTAAGTAAAGTTAAGTATATTAATATTCTAAGTAAAGGGGGTTAGAGTATATTAATATTCTAAGTAAAAGGGTTAGTATATTAATATTCTAAGTAAAAGGGTTAGGGTATATTAATATTCTAAGTAAAAGGGGTTAGGGTATATTAATATTCTAAGTAAAGGGTTAGGTATATTAATATTCTAAGTAAAGGGGTTAGAGTATATTAATATTCTAAGTAAAGGGTTGAGTATATTAATATTCTAAGTAAAGGTTAGTATATTAATATTCTAAGTAAGGGAGTTAGGGTATATTAATATTCTAAGTAAAGGGTTAGTATATTAATATTCTAAGTAAAGGTTGAGTATATAATATTCTAAGTAAAGGGGTTGTATATTAATATTCCAAGTAAAGGGTTTATATTAATATTCTAAGTAAGAGAGGTTAGAGTAATATTAATATTCTAAGTAAAAGGGTTAGAAGTATATTAATATTCTAGCTAAGTAAAGGGTTGGTATATTAATATTCTAAGTAAAGGGTTAGACATATTAATATTCTAAGTAAAGGGTTGGTATATTAATATTCTAAGTAAGGGGTTGTATATTATTATTCTAAGTAAAGTTAGGGTATATTAATATTCTAAGTAAAGGGGGTTAGGTATATTAATATTCTAAGTAAAGGGTTAGAGTATATTAATATTCTAAGTAAAGAGAAGGTTAGATATATTAATATTCTAAGTAAAGGGGTTAGGGTATATTAATATTCTAAGTAAAGGGGTTAGGTATATTAATATTCTAAGTAAAGGGGTTAGAGTATATTAATATTCTAAGTAAAGGGTTAGAGTATATTATTATTCTAAGTAAAGGGGTTAGAGTATATTAATATTCTAAGTAAAGGGTTAGGTATATTAATATTCTAAGTAAAGGGGTTAGAGTATATTAATATTCTAAGTAAAGGGGTTAGAGTATATTAATATTCTAAGTAAAGGGGGTTAAGTATATTAATATTCTAAGTAAAGGGGTTAGGTATATTAATATTCTAAGTAAAGGGGTTAGGGTATATTAATATTCTAAGTAAAAGGTTGGTATATTAATATTCTAAGTAAAGGGGTTAGAGTATATTAATATTCTAAGTAAAGGGGTTAGAGTATATTAATATTCTAAGTAAAGGGTTAGGGTATATTAATATTCTAAGTAAAGGGTTAGGTATATTAATATTCTAAGTAAAGGGTTATAGTATATTAATATTCTAAGTAAAGGGGTTAGGTATATTAATATTCTAAGTAAAGGTTAGGGTATATTAATATTCTAAGTAAAGGGGTTAGAGTATATTAATATTCTAAGTAAAGGGGTTAGAGTATATTAATATTCTAAGTAAAGGGGTTGAGTATATTAATATTCTAAGTAAAAAGGGGGTTGGAAGTATATTAATATTCTAAGTAAAGGGGTTAGGGTATATTAATATTCTAAGTAAAGGGGTTAGGGTATATTAATATTCTAAGTAAGGGTTAGGGTATATTAATATTCCAAGTAAAGGGTTAGAGTATATTAATATTCTAAGTAAAGGGTTAGGTATTTAGTAAAGGGGTTAGAGTATATTAATATTCTAAGTAAAGGGGTTGAGTATATTAATATTCTAAGTAAAGGGGGTTAGAGTATATTAATATTCTAAGTCAAAGGGGTTAGAGTATATTAATATTCTAAGTAAAAGGGGTTAGGGTATATTAATATTCTAAGTAAAAGGGGTTAGAGTATATTAATATTCTAAGTAAAAGGGGTTGGTATATTAATATTCTAAGTAAGGGTTAGAGTATATTAATATTCTAAGTAGGGGTTAGAGTATATTAATATTCTAAGTAAAGGGGTTAGGAGTATATTAATATTCTAAGTAAAGGGTTAGGTATATTAACATTCTAAGTAAAGGGGGTTAGAGTATTTAATATTCTAAGTAAAGGGTTAGAGTATATTAATATTCTAAGTAAAGGGGTTAGAGTATATTAATATTCTAAGTAAAGGGGTTAGTATATTAATATTCTAAGTAAAGGGGTTAGAGTATATTAATATTCTAAGTAAAGGGTTAGAGTATATTAATATTCTAAGTAAAGGGTTAGAGTATATTAATATTCTAAGTAAAGAGGTTAAGTATATTAATATTCTAAGTAAAAGGGAGTTAGGTATATTAATATTCTAAGTAAAAGGGTTAATATATTAATATTCTAAGTAAAGGGTTAGAGTATATTAATATTCTAAGTAAAGGGGTTAGAGTATATTAATATTCTAAGTAAAGGGGAGTTAGGGTATATTAATATTCTAAGTAAAGGGGTTAGGGTATATTAATATTCTAAGTAAAAGGGGGTTAAGTATATTAATATTCTAAGTAAAGGTTAAGTATATTAACATTCTAATAAAGGGTTAAGTATATTAATATTCTAAGTAAAGGGGTTAGGGTATATTAATATTCTAAGTAAAGGGGTTGGGTATATTAATATTCTAAGTAAAAGGGGGTTAGGTATATTAATATTTAAGTAAAGGGGTTGTATATTAATATTCTAAGTAGGGGTTAGGGTATATTAATATTCTAAGTAAAGGGGTTAGAGTATATTAATATTCTAAGTAAAAGGGTTAGAGTATATTAATATTCTAAGTAAAGGGGGTTAGAGTATATTAATATTCTAAGTAAAGGGTTAGAGTATATTAATATTCTAAGTAAAGGGGTTAGGTATATTAATATTCTAAGTAAAGGGTTAGGGGATATTAATATTCTAAGTAAAGGGTTAGAGTATATTAATATTCTAAGTAAAAAGGGTTAAGTATATTAATATTCTAAGTAAAGGGGTTAGGGTATATTAATATTCTAAGTAAAGGGGTTAGGGTATATTAATATTCTAAGTAAAGGGGTTAGAGTATATTAATATTCTAAGTAAAGGGGTTAGAGTATATTAATATTCTAAGTAAAAGGGGTTAGGGTATATTAATATTCTAAGTAAAGGTTAGGTATTTAATATTCTAAGTAAAGGGGTTAGGTATATTAATATTCTAAGTAAAGGGGTTAGATATATTAATATTCTAAGTAAAGGGGGTTAGGAGTATATTAATATTCTAAGTAAAGGGTATATATTAATATTCTAAGTAAAGGGAGTTAGAGTATATTAATATTCTAAGTAAAAGGTTAGAGTATATTAATATTCTAAGTAAGGGGTTAAGTATATTAATATTCTAAGTAAAGGGTTAGGGTATATTAATATTCTAAGTAAAGGGGTTAGAGTATATTAATATTCTAAGTAAAGGGTTAGGTATATTAATATTCTAATAAATGGGTTAGAGTATATTAATATTCTAAGTAAAGGGGTTAGAGTATGTGTGTGTTATTCCAAGTAAAGGTTAGGTATATTAATATTCTAAGAAAGGGGGTTAGGTATATTAATATTCTAAGTAGGTTGGAGTATATTAATATTCTAAGTAAAGGTTAGGGTATATTAATATTCTAAGTAAGGGGGTTAGTATATTAATATTCTAAGTAAAGGGGTTGAGTATATTAATATTCTAAGTAAAGGGGTTAGGGTATATTAATATTCTAAGTAAAGGGGGTTAGGTATATTAATATTCTAAGTAAAAGGGGTTAGAGTATATTAATATTCTAAGTAAAGGGTTAGAGTATATTAATATTCTAAGTAAAGAGGTTAGGGTATATTAATATTCTAAGTAAAGGGGTTAGGTATATTAATATTCTAAGTAAAGGGTTAGAGTATATTAATATTCTAAGTAAAGGGGTTAGAGTATATTAATATTCTAAGTAAAGGGGTTAAGTATATTAATATTCTAAGTAAGGGGGTTAGAGTATATTAATATTCTAAGTAAAGGGGTTAGAGTATATTAATATTCTAAGTAAAAGGGGTTGGTATATTAATATTCTAAGTAAAGGGTTAGGGTATATTAATATTCTAAGTAAAGGGGTTAGGGTATATTAATATTCTAAGTAAAGGGTTAGGAGTATATTAATATTCTAAGTAAGGGGTTAAGTATATTAATATTCTAAGTAAAGGGGTATATTAATATTCTAAGTAAAGGGGTTAGAGTATATTAATATTCTAAGTAAAGGGGGTTAGAGTATATTAATATTCTAAGTAAAGGGTTAGATATATTAATATTCTAAGTAAAAGGGGTTTTGTAAAGGGGTTAGTATATTAATATTCTAAGAAAGTTAGGTATATTAATATTCTAAGTAAAGGGGTTAGGGTATATTAATATTCTAAGTAAAGGGGTTAGAGTATATTAATATTCTAAGTAAAAGGTTAGGGTTAGAGTATATTAATATTCTAAGTAAAGGGTTAAGTATATTAATATTCTAAGTAAAGGGGTTAGAGTATATTAATATTCTAAGTAAGGGTTAGAGTATATTAATATTCTAAGTAAAGGGGTTAGAGTATATTAATATTCTAAGTAAAGGTTGGTATATTAATATTCTAAGTAAAGGGGTTGGTATATTAATATTCTAAGTAAAGGGGTTAGAGTATATTAATATTCTAAGTAAAGGGGTTAGAGTATATTAATATTCTCAGTAAAGGGGTTTATATTAATATTCTAAGTAAAAGGGGTTAAGTATATTAATATTCTAAGTAAAGGGTTAGAGTATATTAATATTCTAAGTAAAGGAGGGTTGGTATATTAATATTCTAAGTAAAGGGGTTAGAGTATATTAATATTCTAAGTAAAGGGGTTAGGGTATATTAATATTCTAAGTAAAAGGGTTGGGTATATTAATATTCTAAGTAAAGGGGTTGTATATTAATATTCTAAGTAAAGGGGTTAGGGTATATTAATATTCTACGTAAAGGGGTTAGCGAGTATATTAATATTCTAAGTAAAGGTTAGTATATTAATATTCTAAGTAAGGGGTTGGGTATATTAATATTCTAAGTAAAGGGGTTAAGTATATTAATATTCTAGTAAGGGGTTAGAGTATATTAATATTCTAAGTAAAAGGAGTTAGGGTATATTAATATTCTAAGTAAGGGGTTAGGTATATTAATATTCTAAGTAAAGGGGTTAGGTATATTAATATTCTAAGTAAAGGGTTAGTAATTAATATTCTAAGTAAAGGTTAGAGTATATTAATATTCTAATAAAGGTTGAGTATATTAATATTCTAAGTAAAGGGGTTAGGTATATTAATATTCTAAGTAAAAGGGGTTAGAGTATATTAATATTCTAAGTAAAGGGGTTGGGTATATTAATATTCTAAGTAAAGGGGTTGAGAGTATATTAATATTCTAAGTAAAGGGGTTAGGGTATATTCTAATTAAGGGTTAGAGTATATTAATATTCTAAGTAAAGGTTAGGTATATTAATATTCTAAGTAAAGGTTAAGTATATTAATATTCTAAGTAAAAGGGGTTAAGTATATTAATATTCTAAGTAAAGGGTTAGGGTATATTAATATTCTAAGTAAAAGGGGTTAGAGTATATTAATATTCTAAGTAAAGGGTTAGAGTATATTAATATTCTAAGTAAAGGGGTTATATATTAATATTCTAAGTAAAGGTTAGAGTATATTAATATTCTAAGTAAAGGGTTAGGTATATTAATATTCTAAGTAAGGGGTTATATATTAATATTCTAAGTAAGGGGTTAGGGTATATTAATATTCTAAGTAAGAGGGTTAGAGTATATTAATATTCTAAGTAAAGGGGTTGAGTATATTAATATTCTAAGTAAAGGTTAGAGTATATTAATATTCTAAGTAAAGTTAGTATATTAATATTCTAAGTAAAAGGGTTAGTATATTAATATTCTAAGTAAAGGGGTTGGGTATATTAATATTCTAAGTAAAGGGGTTAGAGGTATATTAATATTCTAAGTAAAGGGGTTAGAGTATATTAATATTCTAAGTAAGGGTTAGAGTATATTAATATTCTAAGTAAAGGTTAGGTATATTAATATTCTAAGTAAAAGGGGTTAGAGTATATTAATATTCTAAGTAAAGGGGTTAGAGTATATTAATATTCTAAGTAAAAGGGTTAGTATATTAATATTCTAAGTAAAGGGGTTGGTATATTAATATTCTAAGTAAAAGGGGGTTAGGGTATATTAATATTCTAAGTAAAGGGGTTGTATATTAATATTCTATAAAGGGGTTGGAGTATATTAATATTCTAAGTAAAGGGGTTGGTATATTAATATTCTATGTAAAGTTGTATATTAATATTCTCTGTAAGTAAAAGGGTTGGGTATATTAATCTTCTAAGTAAAGGGGTTAGGGTATATTAATATTCTAAGTAAAGGGTTAAGAGTATATTAATATTCCAAGTAAAGGGTTAGAGTATATTAATATTCTAGAAGTAAAAGGGGTTGGAGTATATTAATATTCTAAGTAGGGGTTGGGGTATATTAATATTCTAAGTAAAGTTGGTATATTAATATTCTAAAGTAAAGGGTTGAAGTATATTAATATTCTAAGTAAAAGGGGTTAGGTATATTAATATTCTAAGTAAAGGGGTTAGGTATATTAATATTCTAAAGTAAAGGTTAGTATATTAATATTCTAAGTAAAGGGTTAGAGTATATTAATATTCTAAGTAAAAGGGTTGGTATATTAATATTCTAAGTAAAGGGGGTTGGGTATATTAATATTCTAAGTAAGGGGTTAGTATATTAATATTCTAAGTAAAGGGGTTAGAGTATATTAATATTCTAAGTAAAGGGTTAGTATATTAATATTCTAAGTAAAGGGGTTAGGTATATTAATATTCTAAGTAGTTGGTATATTAATATTCTAAGTAAAGGGGTTAGGGTATATTAATATTCTAAGTAAGGGGTTGAGTATATTAATATTCTAAGTAAAGGGTTAGGGTATATTAATATTCTGGTATTCTTAAGGGGTTAGAGGTATATTAATATTCTAAGTAAAGGGGGTTAGATATATTAATATTCTAAGTAAGGGGTTAGGAGTATATTAATATTCTAAGTAAAGGGGGTTAGAGTATATTAATATTCTAAGTAAAAGGGTTAATATATTAATATTCTAAGTAAAAGGGTTATATATTAATATTCTAAGTAAAAGGGGGTTAGGGTATATTAATATTCTAAGTAAAAGGTTAGGTATATTAATATTCTAAGTAAAGGGGTTAGAGTATATTAATATTCTAAGTAAGGGGTTGAGTATATTAATATTCTACGTAAAGGGTTGGTATTTAATATTCTAAGTAAAAGGGGGTTAGAGTATATTAATATTCTAAGTAAAGGGGTTAGAGTATATTAATATTCTAAGTAAAGGGTTAGGGTGATACTAATATTCTAAGTAAAGGGGGTTAGGTATATTAATATTCTAAGTAAAGGGGTTAGATTATTAATATTCTAAGTAAAGGTTAAGTATATTAATATTCTAAGTAAAGGGTTAGGTATATTAATATTCTAAGTAAGGGGTTAGAGTATATTAATATTCTAAGTAAAGGGGTTGTATATTAATATTCTAAGTGGGGTTAGTATATTAATATTCTAAGTAAAGGGGTTAGGATATTAATATTCTAAGTAAAGGGTTAGTATATTAATATTCTAGTAAAGGGGTTGTATATTAATATTCTAAGTAGGGGTTAATATATTAATATTCTAAGTAAAGGGGTTAGAGTATATTAATATTCTAAGTAGGTTGGGTTAGATATTAATATTCTAAGTAAAGGGTTAGAGTATATTAATATTCTAAGTAAAGTTTATATTAATTTCTAAGTAAGGGGTTAGGGTATATTATATTCTAAGTAAAAGGGTTAAGTATATTAATATTCTAAGTAAAGGGGTTAGGTATATTACTATTCTAAGTAAAAGGAGTTAGAGTATATTAATATTCTAAGTAAAGGGGTTAGTAGAGTATATTAATATTCTAAGAGGGGTTGGGTATATTTTTTCTAAGTAAAGGGGTTAGGAGTATATTAATATTCTAAGTAAAGGGTAGTATATTAATATTCTAAGTAGGGTTGTTATATATTCTGGGTTGGTATATAATATTCTAGTAAAGGGTTGAGTATATTATTATTTCTAAGTAAAGGGGGTTAGAAATTATATTAATATTCTAAGTAATAGGGTTAGAGTATATTAATATTCTTAAGTAAAGGGGTTGGTATATTAATATTCACGAAAGTGGGTTAGAGTATGTTAATATTCCTAAGTAAAGGGGTTAAGTATATTAATATTCTAAGTAAAGGGGTTAGAGTATATTAATATTCTAAGTAGTTGGTTAAGTATATTAATATTCTAAGTAAGGGTTAGATATATTAATATTCTAAGTAAAGGTTGGAGTATATTAATATTCTAAGTAAGGTATATTAATATTCTAAGTAAAAGGGGTTGGTTATATTCTAAGTAAAGGTTGGGTATATTAATATTCTAAGTAAAGGGGTTGGTATATTAATATTCTAAGTAAAGGGGTTAGGAGTATATTAATATTCTAGAAAGTAAAGGGGTTAGGGTATATTAATATTCCAAGTAAAGGGGTTAAGTATATTAATATTCTAAGTAAGGGTTAGTATATTAATATTCTAAGTAAAGGTTAGTATATTAATATTCTAAGTAAAGGGGTTAGAGTATATTACTAGTAAAGGGTTAGAGTATATTAATATTCTAAGTAAGGGTTAGGTATATTAATATTCTAAGTAAAGGGTTAGAGTATATTAATATTCTAAGTAAAGAGGTTAGAGTATATTACTATTCTAAGTAAAGGGGTTAGAGTATATTAATATTCTAAGTAAAAAGGGGGTTAGTATATTACTATTCTAGAAGTAAAAGGTTAGGTATATTAATATTCTAAGTAAAAAGGGGTTAGAGGACATTAAGGGGTATATTAATATTCTAAGTAAAGGTTATGGTTAGGTATATTAATATTCTAAGTAAAGGGTTGGGTATAATATTCTAAGTAAAAGAGGTTAGAGTTATATTAATATTCTAAGTAAAGGGGTTAGAGTATATTAATATTCTAAGTAAAAGGGTTAAGTATATTAATATTCTAAGTAAAGGGTTAGAGTATATTAATATTCTAAGTAAAGGGTTAGACTATATTAATATTCTAAAGTAAAGAGGGTTGAGGGCCATATTACACAAGTAAA